>NC_056749.1:468823775-468826275 GCF_019279795.1 Protopterus annectens | reverse complement strand
CAAATTTCTTGATTTTCATTTTAAATCTACGCTTCTTGATTACAAACATATACTCAAGGATTCGTGGGATTGTTTGAAGAAAATCAAGTAAGAATTATATAGTAATAAATTAATTTTGGCTACCATTGATATAAAAGATTTATTTAGCATAATACGACATGGAGGGCCTTGACCTATTTTATGATTTTTTTTTATGCAGTAACACAAATGTAAGGCATGAAAGGATATTAATGTTAGAACTTTAATGGAATTGGTCCTTAACAACAATTACATCATATTTGAGAACCAGCTATTTAAACAGACAACAGGCCTGTGCCCCCTTGTTTTCCAATATAGTTTGGCCCAGTGGGAACTCATGCAGGTATTCACTTCAGAGCTATTCAAGCTGTGTAAATTCTATGGGAGATTTTTGGATGATATATTAATATTCTGGAAAGGCAGTGAAAATGAATTTTTAAATACTAGTACATCTTTTTTAAATTTCACTATGGAACAAAGCAGGGAAAAGATCAATTTTTTGGATATATTTATTATCAAAAATGAAGTAGAACAGAACTTTAAAACCACGATATACAGAAAACCCACATATTCTAATACCCCCTTACACTATGAGAGTGGATACCCCGACTTTCAAAAAAAGTCACTTGTCAAAGGCCAGTGTGTTAGATTGGGCACATATGATCAGTGACATAGAAATGTTCTATGAAGACAGGGACAGGTTGAGGGGTATGTTACAATAAAGAGAGTATCCTAATCATTTTATTGAACCAATTCTTAATGAGGATAAATACAGAGAAGGTCAGAAGGAGTTGCATTGTGTTTTTGTAGACTTAGAGAAAGCATATGACAGGGTGCCTAGAGAGGAGTTGTGGTATTGTATGAAGAAGTCGGGAGTGTCAGAGAAGTATGTAAGAGTGGTACAGGATATGGACAAGGGTAGTGTGACAGCGGTGAGGTCTGTGGTGGGAGTGATCAATGCGGTTAAGGTGGAGGTGGGATTACATCAAGGATCAGCTCTGAGCCCTTTCTTATTTGCAGTGGTGATGGACAGGTTGACAGACGAGATCAGACAGGAGTTCCCGTGGACTATGATGTTTGAAGATGACATTGTGATCTGTAGTGAGAGTAGGGAACAGGTGGAGGAGACCCTGGAGAGATGGAGATATGCTCTAGAGAGAAGAGGAATGAAGGTCAGCAGAACTAAGACAGAATATATGTGTGTGAATGAGAGGGAGGATAGAGGAATGGTGAGGATGCAAGGAGTAGTGGTGGCGGAGGTGGATGAGTTTAAATACTTGGGATCAGTAGTTCAGAGTTATGGTGACTGTGGAAGAGAGGTGAAGAAGAGAGTACAGGCAGGATAGAGTGGGTGGCGAAGAGTGTCAGGAGTGATTTGTGACAGATGAGTACCAGTAAAAGTGAAAGGAAGGTCTACAAGAGGGTAGTGAGATCAGCTATGTTATATGGGGTTTGACAGTGGCATTGACAAAAAGGCAGGAGTTAGAGCTGGATGTGACAGAGTTAAAGATGTTAAGATTTGCATTCAGTGTAACTATTGGGGTGGGGGAAGGTTTTTTTTTTTCCTGAGCCAAACTCAGGTTTGGGCTTTAAAAGGGGGGGTTAACCACCCAATTGGAAAAATTGGGGTTGGGTGCCTCGAGTGGTGTCCAATCACCTGTTTGCTACCGAGCCCATTCCTTTTGTTGAAACAATGATGAGGAGCCCCAATGGTTAGCAGGTCTAAGGGTAGTTGGGCCAATGGTATATGGTCCTGCGATATCCTTGGTGATTGGTCAGTGGGATACTCTGTCTCCAATTATATTACGAAGCACCGTGCACTAATGGCGTAGGGGATGTGACTGGTGTAGCCCAATCATGGGGCTGTTCACAAAGAATATCCAATAGGTTGTCATGGGGCATGGGTTCCTAATGTCGGTTAGCCTGAAGGATTTTTCTTCTAATGGAGAAGCAAGGTGGCTTAGTATAACCAAACCTTTGGGGAAAAAAATGTTTGGGCGAACTTAACTGAACCATTTAAGTGCGCATTTAAGATTGGTGGTCTCGTTGAGTCCTGGGGCTGTTTCTGCGTCCAAAAAGATTTGCCATCTTAGTTCTTTGAGTTCAAGCAGGGTTTCGCAGTCACCGAAGAACTGCGCAATTTGATCAAGAACTAGAAATTTGAATTGGTGGAAATTAGGACACATGGTGCTGTGTCTCCCCAATGCGTTGTTTTTGTCTTTATTCCTGATGGCGGCTAGGTGCTCCTTTGCTCTGTCCGACAGTTTCCTGATGGTTTTCCCGATGTAGAAGGAGTTGCACGTGGAGCAGACCGCCGCATAGACTACGAATTCTGAGTGGCAGTTGTAAAATTTTCTGTGTTCGATCTGGAGGTTGTTGTGTGGGAACTTGAATTGGTCACCGACGAGAATGTGTGGGCAAACTACACAGCGCCCACATGTTTTCATTCCTTTTTGGGGGTTATCCGTCCGAGGGCCAGCTT
>NC_056749.1:468778775-468818775 GCF_019279795.1 Protopterus annectens | reverse complement strand
TGAATTTTTAAATACTAGTACATCTTTTTAAATTTCACTATGGAACAAAGCAGGGAAAAGATCAATTTTTGGATATATTTATTATCAAAAATGAAGTAGAACAGAACTTTAAAACCACGATATACAGAAAACCCACATATTCTAATACCCCTTACACTATGAGAGTGGATACCTGACTTTCAAAAAGTCACTTGTCAAAGGCCAGTGTGTTAGATTGGGCACATATGATCAGTGACATAGAAATGTTCTATGAAGACAGGGACAGGTTGAGGGGTATGTTACAATAAAGAGAGTATCCTAATCATTTTATTGAACCAATTCTTAATGAGGATAAATACAGAGAAGGTCAGGAGGAGTTGCATTGTGTTTTTTAGACTTGGAGAAAGCATATGACTGTGCCTAGAGAGGAGTTGTGGTATTGTATGAAGAAGTCGGTAGTGTCAGAGAAGTATGTAAGAGTGGTACAGAATATGGACAAGGGTAGTGTGACAGCGGTGAGGTCTGTGGTGGGAGTGATCAATGCGGTTAAGGTGGAGGTGGGATTACATCAAGGATCAGCTCTGAGCCCTTTCTTATTTGCAGTGGTGATGGACAGGTTGACAGACGAGATCAGACAGGAGTTCCCCGTGGACTATGATGTTTGAAGATGACATTGTGATCTGTAGTGAGAGTAGGGAACAGGTGGAGGAGACCCTGGAGAGATGGAGATATGCTCTAGAGAGAAGAGGAATGAAGGTCAGCAGAACTAAGACAGAATATATGTGTGTGAATGAGAGGGAGGATAGAGGAATGGTGAGGATGCAAGGAGTAGTGGTGGCGGAGGTGGATGAGTTTAAATACTTGGGATCAGTAGTTCAGAGTTATGGTGACTGTGGAAGAGAGGTGAAGAAGAGAGTACAGGCAGGATAGAGTGGGTGGCGAAGAGTGTCAGGAGTGATTTGTGACAGATGAGTACCAGTAAAAGTGAAAGGGAAGGTCTACAAGAGGGTAGTGAGATCAGCTATGTTATATGGGTTGACGACAGTGGCATTGACAAAAAGGCAGGAGTTAGAGCTGGATGTGACAGAGTTAAAGATGTTAAGATTTGCATTCAGTGTAACTAGGATGGACAGGATTAGGAATAAGTATATTAGAGGGTCAGCCCAGGTTGGAAGGTTTGGAGACAAAGCCAGAGAGGCAAGATTACGTTGGTTTGGACATGTGCTGAGGAGGTATGCTGAATATATTGGGAAAAAGATGCTAAGGATGAAGCTACCAGGTAACAGGAAAAGAGGAAGGCCTAAGATAAGGTTTATGGATGTGGTGAGAGAGGACATGCAGGTGGTTGGTGTGACAGAGCAAGATGCAGAGGACAGGAAGAAATGGAAACAGATGATCTGCTGTGGTGACCCTACAGATGACTTTGAAGTTCTTTTTATCTCATAGTAACAAGAGTCTTTTCTTTGCATCTTGAGAGTTGCATTTATTTTTCCATGCATTTAATTTATTTATTTTTTTAGAGACTGTTTATATGTGGGCTCCACCAGAGCGGGTTAGGTTTTTAATTTGGCATTGTGTTTACTTCACAAGGGACAGTTGCATCTAAGCAGCTATTTACATGTGCATAGAATTTGGTGATAATGAATACCAAATAATCAGGGGCTGGGAACAGTTACTGAAATCGAAGGGAATATTGAATTTTAACCAAGGTCATCCCATAGTTTCAGTAGGATAGCCTTGGCATAGTCTCTGAATGCTGATGTATAGGATGATGCTTCCAGTTTCAGTCTTACAGTGAATGTGACTGATTTGTGGTCCAATATGACTAGGCAGGGAGCCACAGTTGGTAGGGAGCAGAGCTGTTAGTTGATTATGTCAGTAATCTTTTATTCATATTGTGGTATCATTCTAGGTGATGGCAAAATGCGACTCATGCCTAGGTTCATACCGGTCTCAGGTAAACATTCTGAGAATTGTTATTTCTTTCTTGGTATAGTGAGGTACATCTGAAGTCATTTACACCCACATGTACTATGATGCTCTCGTGTGTGTACTTGTGGTGCAAGGACTTAACTGCTTTCATGATGTGTTGAATCCTGGCCCCTGATAGGCAACTGATCCTGATCCTCTCCTTACACAGCCTTTTGAGTGGTGCATTGATGTGTCTCACAGTGGACCTATGACTAGGAAGTTATGTTGTGTTATAGCTTGCCTTATGGGCTTTTGAATTCTGACAGTAACTCTTAGTATTTTTCAAGCTCGGTCTTGCCAATGTGGTGCGTTTATAAAGTTGCCGAGGTTAATTATTACTGATGTTACATACATATGGCGTTTGAGGTTTAGGTAGATTACCTTTAAGAGCTTCATCATATAGGTTCATAGAATAGATTCATAGGTTTGTATGAGGCTAATGACCCTCGTGCCTTTATAAACTTAACCATGAAACCAAAATGTATCCACAGAGTTATTGTGCCTTAGAGATTATTTTAAGGTGTGTGTATTTCTTAGGGCATGATTTAATGGCTGCCACTATCCATCAGAAGCATAGGTATCAGACCGAGGTGGCTTTCCAATTTCCCATCATTGATGCAGGTTACACTTGAATAGGGTTTGGAAAGGTTTCTGCTTCACATGAATAGGAAACCTGTTCCAGAGAACTGGGATTCTCTGAGATACATACCTGTCCCTCCAACATGGCTTATTTAAGTTGCAAGCAAGATTTGGTGCTGTTCATTTTGCAGCTATGCAAAAGGTCCATCAGAGCATGATCCATGGATGATTTGTAGGCCAGGTGTAAATCAAGTCTCAGCAGTCTTTAGGAAACAGAGGATAGCGGTAGGGCTGTGAGGCTGTCTGCGTAGGACATTGTGTTTATGCCCTATATTATTTCTTTGAGAAACTCTGTAAACATTTATTTTGTTGAATGTGCCTGTTCATGGGGCATTGTACCCAATGATGGTACTGATGATGGCAGAGTACAGGGCCACCAAGAATTCCTTGGACCTAGATGCCATATTTTGACTTATAAATTGAGTGACATAGAATGATTTTCTTACAACCTTAGGCACATGTTGGTCAAAAGCCAGGTTATAATCTGTGTGCCCCCAAATCCTTTAATACTGTGTCTACTTTTAGAGGCGTTTTATCAATGAGATAGTTTCCCTGGATGGCTAACTTCCCAAAAAGTACTATTATACATTTCTTAGCAATGCATTTTAAGTTGTTGTTTTGGGATCAGTCATCTGTCTGTGTTAGAACTTCCTGTCAGTATCTTGGAGAGTGGGTTCTATGATCGCTCCTAGTTTGCAATCATCGGCAAGCTTGGCTAGCCAAAGGCCTTTAACATTGGCATTAACTTCCAAAAAATAGTTGCCAAGGAGGGTTGAACCCAGCACAGAGCCCTGGTAGACTCCACTCTTGATGGGCCTCTTTGTGGAGTCCTTTCTGTGAACCTTCTGGCTATCATGGTAATATAGGGGGTTTATGTCTAATTCCATGAGTTTATTTGCAATGCCCGAATGGGGTATTGTATCATATGAAATAAAAAATGATTAACTATACCCCTGGCTATAATATTATTATGTTTGATTTAACACAAAAAAAGAAGGTAGAATAGCTATAATCTTGTCAGATATGCTCACAGTAACTCCCTGTACAGGCACAATCCCAAATTTGGGAAAAGCAGAAATCCTACTCTCTTCCCAAAAACTTGAGAGCCAACAGCATATGCATTGTTGTGCTATATATCCCCTCAGGACAGAACACTGAAAATGTACTATCCTGGATAGCAGATACAATCATAAATCAAATTATTCTCTTGGGTGATGTAAACACTGACTGGCAGTTTTATTTGCAATTTCATCAATCAACAGTATGAACCTGTTTGGATTTACTCAACTTATTACTACACCAACAAGATATGGCAAAAACAAAACTCCCACCAATCTATGTCAGCCTGTATTTGGGTTACCAACCCATCTAATTTTACCTCCTCAGACAGATACTGTCTCTGATATGCTGAGTGACCACATCCCAGCTTAAACCCACAGGAATATTACACAACTAACAAGGGAATATATGCTCAAAACTACCCTTACTCTCTCCAATTTCTTCAGAGTCTTTCATTGAATCTCTGAAAACTGGTCCAGCCTAAAAAAACTCCCCTTAAATGATGCAGCTGAATACTTCGATGCAGCTGAATACTTCAATGCAGCATTTCTAAATATTCTTAACACTTTAACCCCGCAGCATACAAAAAGAATTAAGAACAGCCATACCCCATGGCTCTCCAACAAATGAAAACACCTTATGAAAAATTGAGAAAAAGCATGGATTAACTGGCAAAAGAATAAAAATGACAAAAATTGTTAGCTACAAAACCAGGATAAGAAACACGTTAACAGAGATAAAAAGTAATCTTATACTCACCTACAAGATAGCCATAAAAACAACCCTAAAAAATTCTGGTCCTTCATATCATCTCTCATTAACTCGGGTACAAAAAAGGATCCCAGACATTCCCCCTGTTCAGCCAGCTACCTGTTTCAGTATTTCATAGAATTCATAACCAGCTTAACCTCAAATTTACCTAACACACCTCCTTCCACACAGCTAACTTTCTCTACCATAGATCCTAGCACATCTTCTTCATGAAACTCACCTAACCACAACCTCTCTGATACTCGCATAAACAACTTCACCCACTTTACTTTTCAACCAGTTTCTGTAGCTCTCATAAAAAAGCTTTTGCATAAACTATAACCTTGTTCCTCCCCAGCTAACAACCTACCTCCGGAATACCTAAATCCAGCTTATAGAATGCAATAGCATACCCAATCAGAATTCTTATTACTAGATAATTTTCTGAATCCTGTGTCCCGAACATATGGAGAATGGCATATATTATTGCTTTAAAGGAGGTAATTCCACTGACATTGCAAATTTCTATCCCATAGCCATCCTGCCTCCCCTTTCTCAAATCCTTCATAGATGAATACATCAACAATTTCTCCACTCCCTCTTACAAAATATGCTAATAACCAATACACAACATGGATTTGGCCAGATCATGGCATCTCCACTGCATTATTATCATTTACAGACACTGTCAATAAAGCTCGCAACTCTAATACACTTGTATCTGCAGTATTTCTAGATCTATCATGGTCTCTCCACACTAAACTTCTCAATCAACCTTCCATCCTGGATCAGTCATCTCCATCTCTACAATGGTTTTCTAGCTACCTTGCCAGCAAACAACAAGCTGTAAATTGGCTAGGGTCCATCCCTGCATACCTTCCCACTTTTACAGAATTCCAAAAGGATCCATCCTTGTCCCTCTACTACTCAATATTTTTATCAATAACCTACAACAGTCTTCTTATGAGGGTACCTTAATTTGATATGCAGATGCCTCTACCAACATCTGCTCTTCAAACACCTTAAATCACCAAGAAACCATTCAACAAGCTGTGATCTCCATTGAAACCCCCCCCCCAAACTTTTTACCTCCAAAGCTCACACCCCTGACAAAGCATCTTTCAAAATCCTTTTTGGCAAATGGAACTGAAATTGAATTAGTCAACCATACCAGATTATTAGGAGTCATAAATAGATAATTTTAAATTCAACTTCCACATCCAAAGCAATCTTAAAAAAAAAACATCAAAAACTAGGCATTCCATACAGAAAGAAACCTTTTCTGTGCACACCCACAGAAATGACTTTAGACTTTATTCCCTCCTTACTCCATGGATCTCCATTTCTAACCAATTTACAATCATCCATAAAAAATGAACTTGAAAGCTGCTACAACAAAATTGCCAGGTTCTTACCCATCAGTGAAACGCTCTGCATACCCTTAGCTGGCTGGAACTCCCCTTCCACCTCTCCTACATTCAACTTGTAACAATACATAAAATCATATGCAAACCATTAGCCTTCCCATCTCTTACCCCTTTAATCAACATACATTTACCTAAAAGAACTCTCAGATCACAAGACAAACAACTTCTCATCATAAATAAGCCAAATAAATTCCCTGGACACAGCCTAAGCTTGTTCTCAGTAGCAAACACATAGAATTACCTAGCTCTAACCATCAGAACTATTAATAACCTACCTATCTTTAAATGCTCTTTAAAAAATAGTTTACAAAATCATGGACCTGCTTCTGTGCCACTTCTGGCTGAACTTGCTTACTGTACTTCACTTACCATAAATCATACCTCACAACCCTCTCCAACCTCTTACTCTACTCCTTTCTTTTCATTTTCCCCATTACTTTGTTATCCACTTCATCTCTGCAGACCTGTCTTCTACCTCTTTCTCCTTCCTCCATACTAACCTAAGCTACCTGAAGACACCCTACCCTGCACTATCTCCTCCACCCTTCTTCCTCCTCTAACAGATACAAGACATCACTCAATTTCTTTTCACTGCCTCTAATCATGTACAGTATCTCTTTTAAATATCTTGTTAGATTTGCCTCACTTTCATTTATCACATACTAATCTATGTAACAAATAATATAACTAATGAGTTTTTCCTTGCATGTTTTCTCCAACTCATGCTGTTTTTATTGCACTCTATGATGAAACATATGTTCTATGTTTTTCTCATTACAGCATTTTTCACTCTTGTGTTTTTAGTGTAACACGATACTTTGTGATTTAAAATATCTGAAATTGATTTTTGAAAGATTACGACTGTGGAGTTTTCTTCTGGGGCCCCACTGAAAATGGGCACTTTTTGGCCTAGTTGGACTGTCCTGGTAAATTTCAAATTAAATAAATAAAATAATATGCCTTAGCCAGGTCAAGGTATGCAGTATTTTGCTCTCATCCATTGCCTTGGTGACCTTCTCAAAAAAGCCTACCAGATTCAGTAGGCATGATCTGCCTTTGGCAAACCAAACTTGGTTGGGTTCAGTGTCTGAAGGTTTCCTATGTCATTGTTAATCATTTTCTTGGCTTTGCATATGAGACTAGTCAGATTAATGAGGATGTAATTCCTGGCATCCATTGATTTTCTGTCCTTGTGTAGAGGGATGGCTGGAGCAGCCTTCTATTTATGTTGCATAAAATCTCCGTGGAAGCTGTGGTTAAATAGTGATGTTTATGATCTAATCCATGTGCGATAGGTTTAGTGTGTTGCACTGTGGTACTGGAAACCTGCTTGTTGTTTGTAGCATCTTCATGTGAGAATTTTGTTTCTAATGGCATTAAATAACTACATCTCTCACATATTGTCCTGATTTGTTTAAGTAATACCAGTAAGTGCACAATACCACTTCTTAGATAAAAACAGATTTATTGCAAGTAATCAAAAACAAGTGATACTGTGCTTAGCGCTTTCACCCAACAAAGTGTGGGCTTCTTCAGAACACATTGAAAACAATCATTGCTACTTAAATTCAAAAATTGGTGCCAAAATTTTACGGCATTTAAAGCCGGATGCATATTATTCATTTCATTGTACTAATAGTGTGTAGATCTATTAGTTAATGTACTTCCTACTAAACCTATCAACTAAAAACTTAGTACATTCATTTGTATTGTTTAAATTAAAAAATGCATGTCTACTTCACATATAAAACAACTTCTAAAAATCAGTAATTGTAGAAAAAAATCTGTAACTATTGTGATTGATATATCCAGTAATGCATACTTAAATGATCATTACTACAACATTTCATCACAAAAGTATATGATGTCAATCCTAATAATACTAATAATAATTAATGATCAATTGACCTAAACAGTTAACCATATATATCCTACTGTGTATGTGTAACTATATTAAAACGACCATTATACTTTCTCTGAATTAATGTACATATCATTCCATATATGTGCATCCTTTACTTGAAACACTAAAAAGGTCAGTCGGTGGTACGGTTACAAATGTATTTGATACAGTATTGAAATCTGTGAGAATAAATTAATCTTAAGCTGTACTGTATAAGGAGATTATCTGTTCAATTCACCCTACCGCAAATCTATTGCATCTCCAAAATTGGTTTGCATGCGATAAAATCGTTAAGTCCCGGTGGATTCACTGCACCTAAATATAGTTGCCACCAGGTTTCCTTGAACCCTAACAGGGTTTTATAATCACACCCTCTGGGGTCTATATGGATAATTTCTAATATGGCAAACCTAAATTCATGGGAATCTCCCATCTTCTCAATGTGTCTATATAAGGCGTTCGTCGTATCTTTCCTTCTAATACTATATATGTGGTCATATATGCATTTCCTAAAACATCTCTCAGTTTTACCTATGTAAAATCCAGCACATTTGGTACACTTAGCCAAATATATAAGCATTTTCGTATTACAATTGCCATTTTTAAATTTCACTGTTGTGTGGACCTGGTTTTCAATTGCAATTTTGGCTATATCCAAAATGTATGCACATTGATTGCACATCCCACATTTTGCTGTATGTTTCCTTTTATCTTTGTAAAACCCTGTTGTTAATGTTTGTTGGTATCTCTCCGGGTACCATTTGATATTATGCCCCATCTTAAACACAAATCTTGGTTTTACTCCTATAATATCTTTCCAACTTGGATCCCCCAACATCAGAAACCAGTATTTTGCTAATATATTAATATTCTGTTCTACCTCTAAATTGTAAGTAAGTATAGAAGATCGCTGGTATTGAATGGTTTCATCTTCACCATGTTTGTATTTATTTCTTCCTTCATTTTGTCTAGATCTGTTAACATGTCCAGATCCCAATAATGGTTTGTATTTTTTACCCCATTCCTGCATGACATAATATCCTACTTTCTGCATCATCTCTATGGGATACCCTCTCTCTTGAAACAAGTGACTTATGAAAGAAATTTCATCTACCATTTCAGTATAATGGGAGGTCATTCGAGCAGCCCGTATACATTGTCCCTTAAATATATTATACTTCATTTCTGTCCGGATGACAACTCCCATATTCTAGGTAATCATTGGAAAAAGTACTCTTCTGATGTATATGAGATTTAACTTCTCCTCCTTTTCTATAAATGAATGTGTCTAAATAAGCGAAACCTACTTGACTGTGAGCATAGGTAAATTTCAAAAATGTACTACTGTTGTTAATGAAATCAATGAAACTGAGTAAATTCTCAATGCTGTCATCCCACAGAATGTAAATATCATCTAGGAACCTAGAATAATGCTTGATTCTCTTAAAATATTCACTAGGGAACAAGATATTGTCTTCCCAATCCAACATTTCCAAATTCGCAAAAATGGGTGCACCGCAAGCAGCTCCCATTGCTACTCCCCTAGTTTGACGGAAGTGTTCTCCTTCATAATAAATGAAATTGTTGTCTAACACTACTGACATATATTCCATTAACAAACAAACTTTGTCCCAATCAAAATTAGTATGCCTCATTATACTGTTGCATAGGGCATCCAACCCGGCTTGTTTGGGGATACATGAAAATAAATCTATAACATCTATAGTAACAAATATATATCCTTCTTTACATGTATATGTTGGATAGTTACTTAGAAATTCCCATGAATCCTTAACCATATGAACTATCTTGTCATGTATAGGTTTGAGCCAAATATCTATAATTTTGCCTATTGGATAAGTTTTAGATTTACTGCCGGAAACAATTGGTGTGCCTACTAACGTCGCTAATCTGGGAAATTTGACAGTCAGACAATTATATATCTCATCAGTAATCCTGCCATCAATGTGGAATTCCTCTATATATGGGTCTATACGCTGGTATGCAATATTGATCTTGTTAATAGATATCGATTCATAATTACCCGACTGATATAAAATATACATTCTTTTGGTGTATTCATTATTATCATAAATAACCACACCTCCCCCTTTATCTGGATTCATTACTCTAATATTTTTATCCATTTGTAAGGCCCTCAGTGTTTGGATTTCTTCTTTGGTTAAATTACTGCCTGATTTGTTATTTTTCACTTTGTAATAAAGTTGGTATATCTCTAGTGTCACCATTTTTTCATAAATTTCTACATGTGGGTGACTGAGGGGTATAAAAGTACTTTTTTTTCTTTATTTTGAAATCTGTAATACCATTTTGACACCTTTTGATTATCCTTAAACATAATAGCCAGATTTATTTTTCTGACAAACTTTTTTATTTCACATAAACAATCTACCAAATCAAAAAAGGGATTTGGTATGTATTTCATTCCCTTTGCAAGCAGATTGAAATGTGACAACTGTATCTGTGCACTAGAATAATTAAAAATATTGAAATTGTTGCAGCTATGTGTATACCTATCAACAGTGATGTTGTTTCTGACTTCCTTCTCGTCTATTCTCCTGTTTAATTGCACTGTTTGCTCTTCCCCCAATATTTTTGCTTGTTTTTTTTTGTAATACTTTGACTGGTTTCTGTCCATTTGTTTCTTGTTTCCGTATGGTTTCACCTGCCTGTCCACTGCCCAATGAAAATGTGAATCATGGTACTGATCATGTCTGTTACCCTGTCTCTTTGTTCCTGTGTGTTGACTGTTTGAAACATTATTTTTTGTCGACTCACTATCTTTATCACATTCCCATTTGTATTCCTGTCCATTCTTGTATTGCTCAATATCCCTTAAAATCTTCTTGTGCTTCCTTTCACTGATGCTTTCCATCCTTTTGTCTGCCACAGTGAACTGCTTTTTGTATAATCTCTCCCATTCGGAAAATAATAAATCATTAATTATTCTATTATTTAATGTTTCAATTTCTTGGACTAATTTGCAAAGCTTCTCATCATTGTATTTTATTATTAGCCTCATAAAATTGAAGCCACATTCATTGAAAAATTGATTGAACTCAATAATACTTGTATCAGTAATATCCGTCCCCATTGGTACCTTGAAATATCTCAAACCTATAGGAACAATTTTTAAAGTTAAACATTTGTGCAAATAAGCATTATCAGTTTTCAATCCATTAATTCCATTTAGTTTCTTACCCAACAAATGAATCATATCCTTTAAAGTTCCTAAATTGTCCTGATTAGAGAATGAGTGACCTTCCCCATTTTTTGAAACATTGTCTAAGTTACAATTAGTAGTTAAAAATTTGTTTAAAAAGGCATCCTTGGTGTCTTTTCCATGTCTTTCTAAATAATTACAGGGTGTAGCCTGTGAAAAAAATGTACCTTTTTGTTATGTATTTGTTTTACCCGACACAGTAGAATATGTTTTCTGTGGTGGAACTCTCTTCGGTTTGGCGCCAGTACGAATAGCTTCATCTTCCACTTCGTACAAAGAAAAAAATCAAAGGTGAGGTCTGAAATGTTAGCTTTACTGCTCTTCAGTTGTTCTGTAATCTCAAGAGCATGCTCCAGATCAATCGGAGTTCACCTGAACCCCGTCCCTTGTTTGTTGGGTATGTTAAAACTTTCATTGACCTCACCTAGGTGAAAAATATGCAATGTTGTGTTCCGGTGGTCGTTTGGATCTATACCCTGGTTGACAACATCAGTGTTCTTTGATGTAACAGGGTCTCTGTTATTGCCGCTGTTGGAAAAAGCGGCTTGTAGAAATTCACGTTCGTTGTCAGTAGCTGTTGTAATCCTGTCTGATTTTACACTCGACCGAGTAAAATCCAAAACCAGTTCCAAGATCCTACTGACCTCTGTTTTTAAAGAAGTCACTTCAACTCACAATTTAGTAAGTTCGTCTTGCTCTGTTTCACTTTTTAGAGGTGCCTTGTCACCGATGACATCCATGGTAAAACAACAACTGAATAACCACAAAACAACTTCCGACTGGAATGCTCAAAATCACAGTGCCACCAATAAGTGCATGATACGTCTTAGATAAAGTCGTATGCATATTATTCATTTCATTGTAAATCTATACAAACGAATGTACTAAGTTTTTAGTTGATAGGTTTAGTAGGAAGTACATTAACTAATAGATTTACACACTATTAGTACAATGAAATGAATAATATGCATATGGCTTTAAATGCCGTAAAATTTTGGCGCCAATTTTTGAATTTAAGTAGCAATGATTGTTTTCAATGTGTTCTGAAGAAGCCCACACTTTGTTGGGTGAAAGCGCTAAACACAGTATCACTTGTTTTTGATTACTTGTAATAAATCCATTTTTATCTAAGAAGAGGTATCATGCACTTATTGGTGGCACCGTGATTTTGAGCATTCCAGTCGGAAGTTGTTTTGTGGTTATTCAGTTGTTTAAGTAATAGGTGGACAGTAAATGTGAGACAATTGCTACATTCTCTCACAAATCTCATTTCAAGTAAACTGGTTACAGAGACCTTGGGAACTGCAGATTCATTGTTCTAGGTGCTTGCTTAATGTGGTTTGAAGGGGGGGGGGTAGTGCCTGTGATGTTTGAAATTTATTACTAGAGGTTCTATCGTCTGGTACAGGAGATAGTGCTGGTTTCAACACAGCTCCTTCTGTCAACAGAAGCAAAAGAGTAGCATTAATCCCAAATTGATTCTTAAGTAGTAGTATTAACACCAATGTTGCTGTGCTCAGTACACTTGCTATAGTTGGGTCTATATCACCAAATCGTAAAGACCAGAAGGCGAACAGCTTTAACATTGAAAATGCCGGTTTAGGTGTTTATTGTGAGATCATGGTGCAGTGAAGATAAGAAAATTTGCCCTTTCCTCACTGTAGTGCAATCTCAGAGTTGGTATATATATATTTAGTGGTGGTGTGGGGGGCACAGCCCCCTCACAAGCGTGACTTTGATGAATGGCATTTTTGATGTTAAAGCCGTTGGCTTTTGCAGTGCTTTCCATTTGGTGATATAGACTCATATAATTTTATCTTCATAATACCCTGGATAGAATCTACAGCAGTTGGATGCAACAGACAGCCAAGCGGCACAAGGGATCTGAAGAGGTTCTCACCAAAACCACAAGCAGACCATTCAGTGAAGTCCATACACCCTGAGATATCACAGACCAGCAGGAATCAATGCCCCTCTATTCCTTCTCTCACCAGAAGCAAAGTAGCGCCAATAATCCCAAGATGG
This sequence comes from Protopterus annectens, assembly GCF_019279795.1. Lineage (NCBI taxonomy): Eukaryota > Metazoa > Chordata > Ceratodontiformes > Protopteridae > Protopterus > Protopterus annectens. Next base: position 468,805,778 of record NC_056749.1, on the reverse strand, counting down.
CTCTTAAGAAATAGTGATTGGTAATCTCTAGGAAATCTAGAAAATAATTCTTCCCAGTCTGCTGTGGCTTGTTGCGGTGCTCATGGACTGCCATGTTTTGTATTCTGCCTTTCTGTTTCACAGTCTTTTTCCTTTCAACACCATGTACTTTCTGTGCACAATAAATGCATTATTGTCACATACAGTGTACTGAACTGCTACTTAGTGATACTCCTATCCTCCAGTACCATGCTCAGTGGATTTTGCCTCATTACACATGCACCCCAAAACCATAGCCAGTGTGTGATGGCTTACTGCATGTCCCCTGGCATCATGCTCTGCGGATGCTGGCTCATCGATTATGTTCCCTGACACCATGCTTTGTGGATGCTGGTTCACTGCACGTGTCCTTGACACACCATGCTTTGTGGATGATGGATCACTACACATGTCCCTTGGCACCTCTCTTGGTGGGTGCTGGCTCACTACACATCCCTGGCACCTTGCTGAGTCCATACCAGGTGATAAGCAGGAATAGGAATTGTCCACTGGTGCAAATGGGATTCTATCTGTCTTGCATTTTATATGCAGTGTAGTAGATTTCTACAAATCTAGCTGTGTAAAATGAAGCTGTAGGTGTTTATGCTTTGCAAAAAGCTGTGTTTTGTTAGTTGCACTCATTTCTGTAGACTTTATAATTTTACCTTTAGCTACATTTTACATGCAAATGGGTACTTAGTGACTTTTTTTAGCTTTCAAATCCAGTGCATTTCTAGAATTTTATATTTCACTTATAATGTATACTTACGTTTGAATAGTGATTATGAAATGGACAATCATTTTCAGCAGTCTCACTGGGTGATGTATGTTTGTCAAATTTACCTAATTATTGGACAAAAACAAATGCAACCACAGTTTTACCATTGCCTATTTCATAGGCAATGGTTATCACTTTAGTGATGTGCATTACCGTTAATGCATGAATAGAAGGGGATGGGCACTTATTGTATGAAGTCACAAATGTACCTAATTATTGGACAAAAACAAATGCAACCACAGTTTTACCATTGCCTAGTTTATAAGCAATGGTTATCACTTTAGTGATGTGCATTACCGTTAATGCATGAATAGAAGGGGATAATTTTTTGGGCACTTATTGTTGAAAGTCATAAATGTATCTTACATTAGAATATTTTATGTTTTAGTTTCTGTTTTAAAAAAACAGAAGGCATGTAAGCATTGAGTCCAATACCTCCAACCAAAGATAAAAAAAAAAATCTAGTAAAATTAGCTTAGTAACAGTATCCTATTTATAACTATTTATCTGACACTTAAAAATGTCCACACTTCTGTAAATCAAACTACTTTATCAAGGTTTAATTAAATATTGACTGGAGGCTTGTATGTGCAACACAATTAAGAAATAAAAGCATTTTAAGAATTTCACAGATTAAAGACAGAGCACCCAAAAAGTACACTGTAATCTTACAGCATTTACTACAGAGAGCATAATAAATGTGGTTTAATAATTTTTTTTGTATGTATGGTCAACCTCCAGTTAATCTGTGTTCTTTAGGCCTTATAACACATTTACTTTGAGTATTTGTTAATTCAAAAAGATGCATTAAACACACATTAAAACCAGATGTTCAGGATGAAGACTCGTTAGATTGTAGTGTAAACAGTCTGTGTTATAGTACCAAATATAACAATGCGCTACTGCTGTCAGTAGCAAAAAACACAGTGCAGATTACTTTGTAGCATCATATTCAGCCACTGCAGTATGCTGGCTGTGAAACAAATATGGTGGTGAAAAAGTATTTGAAGATGCAAAAGATGATCTTTATGGGTAACTTTACAGATATAACAATAAAAAAGTTGTATAAAAAGCAACTAACAGGGCAAATAAAAAAATGCAAAATATTTATTTTAGGACATGTATAATTTTAAAATAAAGGTTTTGCATTTTTTATTGGCCTTGCATTTTCTGTTATCTGTAAATAACTGACCTGTATGGTATTCATTGCTTTTACTCCACATTTTAAAATTTAATGTTATTTGTTTTGATGCATAGTATGGTTCAAAATAATGCAGCTGAACAGAAAAGAGGCACATATCCATGTGAACTAAAGGACTCTTGTGTTGTTATATGGCATGTAGCTAATGCTAATTGGATGGATACTAGACTGGCTGTTGTATCAAAACATATTGAAAGGTATTATGCTATGTAGATCTTTATATGCTGCGTCACTTAATAAGTTTGGAACCATTTTATTGACTTTAGGCAATCATCCTAGGAGCATGTTCTGCTGAGCTGAATGACAGAGCAGCAGTGTGCTTTCTAGCTTCCAAGTCATTGTATCATTACTATGCTGTGCAGTACTTCATGAATGTTGTCCTACTTTTAAAATATCCTGCTGACACAAGCTAATGTTTTATGGCAGAAATTTGTATCATGCCTTGCTGACCTCACTAGTAATATATCCTTTGGCTGGATACATACATAGACGTTTATGCACAGAACTATAGGATAGGATGGTATACATTTCTCTCCTGCAATGAAAGCTTATACAAGATGCATTTTAAAATGATTTATATTGACTAGCAGTGTCTGACTGGGAACAATTCATTTTCAGTAGATATTTAGGATTAAATGTTCTAGGAATATAAAATAAAACCCATTTCATCTGGTAAAAGTGGTTATTAAAATATATTGCACTAAAGTGTTACAACAGCCATGTTTTCTAAGCACAGACAAGTGTTTTTTATTTTATATTGTTTATTGGTGTACTACTTTTTGGGATTTGTTTCCAGTTTTTCAGTGAATGTTCCAGGAATGTTGAAGTACTTGAAACTTGATGTACATCAAAGAGCATCTCTATGACATTATGGAAGCGCAGAATATGATTTGTAGCAGTGTGACTTATAAATATATACAGCAGATATCAACCTGACACTGTAGCAGCTGTAAAGGATATTTGAAGACACAGAGATATACCTCTCAGCTGTCATTGATTTTTTTGTCTTATATTTTTTACCCTGTCTCTTATAAAAATTTGATTTTTTTTTCTGGTAAATTATTGAGTGTTATAAGAGGTCAATAATGCAAGGCATTAGAGTTTCACATTTCTTACTGCTCAGAAAATGCATGCTGATGCAAAACCTGTTGCTCTGTTAATTTTTTAAAGTGAATTAGAGTAATATTTAAAAACTGTCCCTGGTTTTGTTCCTTTGCTCCCCATGATGTTTGGCTTTGCCTAGAATTCTTGAGTAAAGAAGTTGAGAGGTGTGGATAGATATGAGATGTGTGTAGCTTTTTGATGACAGCAGCTAAGGAAAAAGTGCCCTAGAGCCAACAGCCAAAATAAAATTTAGTAAATGACAAAATTTATATTACATTTCATTGATTTTCAGAAAGTTAATATCGGTAATTATTACAGACACACACACAAACGCACTAAAAATGATGCACAGACATACAGTGATGTGCAAATCACTCAGGGGAGAAGAGCACTTATAAATGTGACTTACACAACTAGTATTTAAACCTCACAAGCATTACAAATTAAATGTGCATTACTGAAAAGCAAGGTATTGTAGATAATATGTAACTTGATACAGACAAGGATATCTGGAACACAATTTTCAGCAACAAGTGAATATTAAACCTCCCTGCATCAACAATTCCACTGTACCCGTAGATGATTTCCTTAAATATGTCTTAAAGGCCTTCTTTTCAGTTAGGTATCTTAATGCGTATGGTAGTTTGTTGAATAGAGGACCACAATGTACCGGATGGCTACACTTACCATATTTATTCCTTGTATTTTTGGATTTGTACTAGTTGTCCAGTAGAAGTTCTAAGCACTTCTTGTTTGCAGCAAGTCACTGAACTTGACAGGAATTTGAATAACTGTAACTTAGTGTGCCACAGGGGCTCAGTGCTGGGACCTCTCCTGTTTGGAATATACTTCTCTGAAGCCAAGGCTAATGTAGAATGCCTTTGGCTGACTAAGTTTGCTGATAACTGCAAGCTGGGGACAATCACTGAATCTCCTGTGATGTAAATATCCTTCTGAAGGTTCTAAGACAAATAATTGGTACTAGAGCCACAACCTAAAACTAAATGCAAAAAAATGCATAATCGTACCCTTTGTGGAGTGAAATACCCATGCAATTTGCAACATTAATAGCACGCCCCTAAGAATGAGCTCAGAGGTACGAAATCTAGGTTAGCAGTATACCTCTGAACTGTACAGATTTTCCCAGAATGTCCAGAGTTTTTCCTATTTTTTTTTTTGTCTGTTTCTCATGAAATTGTTGTTATCTGGCAAATCTCTGGCAGATCATTGAGGTTTGAAGTCAAAAAATGACAGACAGTTGAGTTTCAGACATCATACCCTTCAGAAAATACATGCTAATGCAAAACTTGCATTTCTATCTACTTTCTAAGTCTGTTAAGAGTAGTACTTAAGAGTACCTATGTTTGGGCCTTTGTCCAGATTTCTTGCTCTAAGAGGTTGAGAGGTATGATTAGCAGATAAATAGTAGCCTGGACTTTGACCACCATGTGTCCACAGTGATGAGGAAGGCATTCTATATGACATATCTTATTAGTAAAGGCATGGCATCCAGATCCAAGAAAGTTATAGTCCCACTGTATTTGGCCCTCATTAGACCAATAATAGAGTACAATGCATTTTTTGGCATGTACTTGACCAGGCATTTGCAACAGTTGGAGGATCCTTAGAGGTTCCTTACAAACTCAATGAAGGATGTAAACAAAATCTCCCATGAGGATAGACTAAAAGCCCTAACCCTTTATTCGGTCTCTTACTGACTATTGAGGGGTGATCTATGCCTAACCTACAAGGTACTCGCAAACACAGCCCTGATGAACTGTTACACATTCACAAGACAAACGGCACAAGGGGGACCTGATCTAGGGATTTAAATCTGATTTGTGACATCTAAAAAACATGATGTAGAGACAGATGTGTGTTTCAGAGATTACACCTTCTCTGGAACAGACTTTCTACTTGCATAAAGCAGAGCTCTTCCCTGACTCTCTTCAAACACAGTTTGGATCAATGGATGGAGAATCATAAATGTACTCCTGGGTGGTTCCTATGTCCCTTATGAACAGGGGTAGCCTGTAATATACTGAAAGTCATAGGTACAAACCTAAATCATCCTCTAGCTCTTATGGATTGAAAATCTGGTAACATTTGGGTAATGGCTAGGCTTGTAAGAGCTCTTAAGCCATTAGCCTAGTAATCTCCTATTAACTTATTTACGTATAAAATCAAGGAAGATGTGGAAAATAGCTACTGGCTGATTTTATTAAACCAAAACACTTAAACTACTGGATAGGAACAGAGATACAAAATATGTATGAAGCTGTGCTGCTGTTGTGTGCTTTAAAAGCACTATGAATACCAGCCTGAATGTTGAGCTGTAGTAGAACCAGGGCTCAGTAGTGCAGCTCCTCCTTCTCCTGATAAATTTGAACTCTGTCAGAACTAATTGCAAAATGTTCTGTACCAGATGGGAGAATGTAGGAGCATATTAAGTGTAATACCATCTTGTACTGTCTTCAGGACAGTTGAATCAGCCCTGCATAATAACTAATTCACAGTAATAAAACAAGATGCTCTAAATCTTGTTTCATATCTGCCGTCACAACTTACTGAAAGCTATGCTTAAGCTGACATTACGTACAGGGGTAAGACTGACGAACAAAATGGTCCCCAATAAAGTTCCACTAAATGTTTGATACTGTTTTAAATTATTCATACAGCATAAGTAGGAGGCCCATAAAACATAATCACATACATGTATTAAAGTACAAACAAAAACTTGTGTATTCATCATGCTTTCTCTTGTACTACAAAATCAAACACAACAGCACTCATGTAAATAATACATTAGTCACATGACTGTTAAGGGTGCAAGCAGTTGCTAAAAACATTAAAGTCTGAAACATCTTGATCAACTTTGTGACTCTTAACTTGTTCTTTGCTGTTGCATAGTGACACTCATCAAGATCTATTTGAGTTTGGCATTTTTTTCCTACTCATGGTATCACCACCTCTTTAGTATAAGTAAATATGTTCTAATGCAAAGAAAGTACAGTTGTGTAAGTGAACTTACCATAGCAATAGCTGTTCAAATGATTACTACTATAGTAGCCTTAGGCATATGGGTTATATCCTGCCAAGGATGTAACAGTCAGCCAGGTTCCAAAGATTCAGGACACCTTCAATGTGTCCAAGTCATTAGTTCAAGCTGAGCAGTGATGGCTAAAAAGTCCTTCAGAGCTTTCATGGAAACGGAGAGGGAGAGAGAGGCTGAGCCCATAAAGGGCAATGCTAAGAACAACACAAAATAAAAGCCTACACCATAGTAAAAACAGTTTGCCGTGGTGGTGCAGCAGTTAGCGTTGTTGCCTCACAGCAAGAGGTTCTTCGGTTCAGCTGGAGCACCTTCTGTATGGAGTCTGCATGTCCTCCCTGCGGTTGAGTGACATTAAAGACATGCAGGTAGGTGCGTGCGTGAATGGGTGTGCCTTCGTTAAAGGTTGGACATTGGGCTGGCACCTTGGCACCATAAAAATCTACTGCCAATCATAAGCAGACCGGTGTTCCACTGTGGCGACCCCTAACCGGGAAAAAATGAAAGACATTACTTACAACAGTAAAAACGGTGCACCAACAAATGAGTGGGATGGAGGGAGGGAGTGGCTACTGCTGCAGTAATCATTTGAACCACTAATGTTATGGTAAGTTTATGTTCTTCATATTGATCACTGCTGTAATAGCCTAAACTTTATGGGAGATTATTATAACTTACAAATTTTAGGAGGTGGAAGGAGAAGATTCCATGAGACTTTAGAAATAAATCTGAATAAAGATCTATTTGTTTCCTGTGGAAAAAAAGCTGTTTGAATTGAGGTGTCTGGGTGACATCCCAAGAACACAATCCTGTGTGAGGGAGTCAAAGATTTCTGAATGTTTTCCTGGAATCCCAGCCTGTGCAAGAGATCTCTCACTCGAGAGAGAGAGAGAGACTTCTGACACCTTGAAAAAGGCTCTGTAAAGATAAGTAAGTATTGTAAATATGGAAAAATGTGGATAGCATGTAGCCTTCAATGAGCTATAATCAGAGCAAGATATTCTGTAAACACTCGGTGCAGTCTACAGGGTAAAGCAGAGAGCTGATAATGTAATTCAGATGCACAAAATGTGATTCAGACACAAAACCTTAAAAATCTGAAATTTGGCTGAATAAGGATGATGACGAGCATGTTTTAAGTCTAGTGTTACCAGGAAACTTGAAAGAGGAAGAGGAGGTAACAATAGGTTGTGAAGTGACAACATTGTGTATGGGCAGTATTACAAACAGGTTTAGGAAAGAAAGATGCAGAACTGGTCTCAAAGTATTTGCTTTTCTTTCTTTGCTACTAGGAGCATCCTTGAATAAAAACCTTCCTCACCTAGGAAAGAGTAGCTGGTTCTATCACTGCTCGGAATGGCAAGTGATGAAGATCAGGTCGAAAAGAAAGTCTGCAGGATGAGAAATGATCCCCTGCGATGAAGATCAGGTCAAAAAGAAAGTCTGCAGGATGAGAAATGATCCCCTGTGATGAAGATCAGGTCGAAAAGAAAGTCTGCAGGATGAGAAATGATCCCCTGGAAAAGAGGAATTTCCTCCCACTGCCTTCTGTAACCTTGATGAACGATTTGCAGAGCCTATTTGTCGGAACAATGTGTTGCAGAATTAAAAATAGAGATTCCAACTTCCTGGAAGAGAAAAGGGGTCAGGGTGGGAGGGGGTCAAAAGGTCTATTGAAGAGTTATTGAAACTTGTTGGACTGTCCTTTGTTTTTGCTGGGTTAGATCTTCTTTTTGTAACCCCTTTGCCATTTCTTCTTTAAACATCTGTTTATCTGAATTCTGTTGAGGTTGCTTATTCTGTTTTGGATGAGGAGAAAAAAAAAATCCCTTGGACAATTTGGAAAAGGAGGCCTGAAAAATATTACAGATTCCCTAGATCAGCTTGCCTTTTTCATCACATTGTTTGATCACCTCTGCAGCAGAGGGACCAAACCGAAAATCCCTGTCCAAGGAAGAATTCTCATTTTTACGTCTGGGAGGTTCTGAGAATGCAGCCAAGCAAACCTTCTTAAGACAGTACTAGTGGCCAAAAGCCCTAGAAGTATCAACATGGTCATACACACTGCAAACAATGAGTTGTAACCTGTGCAATAGAAGAAACTTAAGCTATTTAAAGCAGCCTTTTCTTCACAAGAATAAATTGTGGTGAAACATTGCTCATACTTTCACAGTATGCCAGGACAGACGTTAACACATGAGCCTGACTATTCCAAATTCTGAAAATCACAGCTGCAGAATACCCTTTTCTTCACATACCTATAAATAAGTTTCCTTCCCTTGGTTAATTCCAATCCTACTTTTTCTAATAAGTGCTTAGCCGTAGTGGAATCAACTAAGGCTATAGCTGCTGCTTCAGGTATGGAAAAAGTGTACACAATTTAGAAAGATAGAGGTACATTATATGCACTACCTGCCTTTTTAGGGATGGTTGCCTAACTATAAGGAAAGTTGAAGGCAGTAAGACACGCATCTTGAAAAGCAAACAGGACAGGAATGTTTAGGTTATGGAAAATACTTCTATAACAATTCAGAGTATTTTCTGAGGGACTGAGAAACCTCAGTGTTTTCCCCCTGAAAACACTGGGACATTCATGCAATTGTCTCAGAGAAAGAGAAAATCCAACACAGAGAATCAGAAACTGAACTCTCCTCGGAGTCTAAATCAGAAATATGAGGATAAAACCCTACATTTTGTCCCTGCATCTTGCTGTTCAGATTCCGAATCTTGAATGACTTCAGTAAAAGAGGATCCCTTTTTCTTACCAGAAACTACTTTACAAGAAGGAGCAGTAGCGTAAATCAACCCCAAGCCAGTTCTAGTAAACTTCTCCAGTCCAAAGAAATTTGAGAAAGAATAGATACAGGCTTGGTTATGTCTTGCTGTTGCAAAGGAATAATCAGGCCAGCAGTGTTGTCAGTGGCAGCAACTGCTTCTCCAGTGATAGGCACAACATTCTGACACAAGAGGGAAACATTTCCTGTCCCCACTGCCAGGACCTACAACAGTGACTTTCCCATGCCCACTTAGGTGACTCTCTAGCAGCTGCAAATGACATGGCTATCCTACACTCCAAAGTGGCTGTAGGTGCTACACCAGAGGAACCCGGGCTAAAAATGAATGGTCTGAGGTACAGCAAATTGTTGTACCTCAGACCATTCATTGGCTTTCTGTTGGCAAAGGCTGTTTTCTTAACTTTTACTATTTGTGTCTGGAAGAAGTCTGCTCCATGGTTAACCCAAAAATGATGCTTCTTTTCCTAACACGAACAATGAATGTGGGTACAAATTTAAAATCTTTTGAATTCTCTTTTTCCACAGAAAAAAACAGTAAAAAAAGCACTTTATTTTACTTTCTGGGATTGGTAGAGGGTTTTAAATACAATTTCTCCATAAAAAATGTTTTAAAATACTTTAAACAACATTTAAGCTGACAGGAAAAAGAGGGCTCCCATTTAAAAGTCCAGTACAGCCTCATGATAGACAATAAAAACACAAACTCTTAGCTTTAAAATAACTTTCCTAACAGGAAAATGCTGCCAAACAAACATTTTTTTTCTTCTGAAAAGGAAGGTGTTTTTCCTCAACAGAAACTGATCTACTCAGCAAGGGAAGAGCGTAAGCAGACTGTCTAGGTTCAGAGGAGCTTATTCTTTGGCAGTAGGAAATCTCTGAAGAGCTAGGCACCCAACCTTGTCTTTTTAGTCAGCTCAGCTCAAGTGTGTGCTGGGTGTGTGAAAGATGCCTTGAAGATTTTGAACCTAGCTGGTTGTTGTATCCTTGCAGGATATAAACCATATAGCTTAGGCTACTGCAGCAGTGATCATTATAAAGAACATCGCAACCATGTGCCGAGTTCCTAAATCTAAATAGTGCTCAGACATTGTATTCCAAACATTATGTCTTAATATCATGAATATGTTCAGAAATACATTGCTAGAAAAATGCATGGTGAATGTGCAAACGGTCATACTTTGTGTGTGTTTAATCCCAGTGACTGTGTTATCTGAACCTTGTAGTTTTGTGTTTTATTTTATTTTTTTGTGAAACTGTATCCAGATTTGTCTGTTTGAAGCCATCATTGCTCGGATATGCACCTACATGGATGTTTGTGTCTGTGGGTGTTTCTGTGTGTGTGTACATGTATATCTATGTATGTACATGCAGATAATTATTCCCATTGTAGTACTGAATTAGTGTCTTTAGATGGAATCAACAGGCTTTTTGTTGTAAAGTACCCACCACTGTTCAGTTTTTGGTGTTTCTAAATTATCTGTTTTATTAGCTAAGTAGGATTTCAGAAATAAATTGCACTTGTAAAACAGTGGGTATAGCAATAATATGGGAGATGGGTGAGATTTGGTAGTAGAATTGAGCAGTGTGGCCCTTCCACTACTCCTGCAAGGAACACTCAGCGAGCACATGAGCACATGCCTCAGATTCAACTAAAACAGATCATTGCATCTCTTATCAAAAGGTTTAACAGTCAGTTATTAGCAGTTTTTCTCATGTGCATATTTAAGCCTGCAACAGACTGGCTTGCATGGCAGTATCCACCCACTTATTTGCAGTGTGTGACTTGAATTCTGAGTAAAAATGCAGTCAGGAAAAAAGTTATAACAGCTTGATCTACTGTTTATGCTCAGTTACAAACTGGATTTATAGACACAATAGCTTTAATTAGCAATAGTTCAAGATAATTTCTGATAATACAAGGAAAGGTGCACAGTTATTTGCTGAAAGCATATAAATTAGCAAAGCCTTGCATTTATGTCCCTTTATAACTTCACAGACTCGGAAGAATATTGCAGATTACATCTATGAAACATTTTGATTTGCTATACTTTTAAATTAAGCTATTCATAGTTGAGACCACCCTTTTTCTGGATGGTAGTATTGGGGGAGGGTACCTTCAACTTCCATGAAGGAGGCAGAGGTAATGTAGAAGCTGCATTTACATGATAAATCAAGTTCCCTAGTATCAAATTATTTACATCAGCATTTGATCATTTTGTACTTGAATAGAGAAGCGGAATAAATCAAAACATACTTTCAGTAGACTACAACAAGGCTGAAAGAGATGTGCCAACACAGCGAATCAACATTATACATTACCTAAGAGAACGCATCAACATTTAATCAGGTTCTGCATTAAAAACAGAAGCTGCTCTTAACTGCATTAAAACATAGAGTATACTTTACATGTATTATGCGTGGTGGTGCAGCGGTTAGCGTTGTTGCCTCACAGCAAGAGGTTCTCCGGTTCAATTCTCGGCTGGAGTGCCTTCTGTGTGAAGGCTGCATGTCCTCCCCGTGGTCGAGTGACATTTAAAAACATGCAGGTAGGTGCGTGAATGGGTGTGCCTTGGTTAAAGGTTGGGTGTCGGGCTGGTACTTTGGCACCATAAAAATCTACTGCCAATCATAAGTGGACCGGAGTTCCGCTGTGGCGACCCCTAACCGGGAAAAGCCGAAAGAAGATGCACAGAATAAAACTAGGGAAACTTTCATTCTAAATTATAGATAATGATGAATGTTTTGCTAGTCATATTAGTAGAAAGAAGGTCTACAATAAAAGAACCGCTATGCAGTTGCATGTAAAAAAATCGTTCATGCAAAAAAAAGTAGCAGAAAGAAAATAATACTAAAAACCTACTTCTGGAACAGTATGAATTTGTTAAGGGGAATTATTGCCTTTTGATCCATTTGTGGCATTCTTTGAAAAGATAACCACAAATCATAGTGTGTATCTTGATCTTGCTAAGGCTTTTGACACTGTTTAACACAAAAGAATAATTAACAAATTGAAAGTACTTACGTTTCAATTCGTATATGTAATTCAGTTGTTAAAATACTGAATAAATAAGAAGATGCAACATATTTGGGGGCGGGGGGGGACTCATCTGATCCAAAACTGATAATCTATCATGCCGTACTACTGACCCTTCTTTCTTTACACCATTCTTTTCAGAGATAAAACTGGGAAATGGACTGTGGGTAACCAAATATTCTGGCGACTGCAAATCTGCTAACATAATTACTTCAATAAAAGATGCCACCGTTCTCCAAGACTTTCTACAGAATATGTAATAGTTCAGCTCCTGTGTGCTGTACAAGTAGGCAATGACCTAGTCAGACTTCCCCATTTTTTTCTTTCCCATGAATTGTCTGTACCGTACAGCAGTTTTATGTTAAGACTATCTACATAGCTCACAAACTTGTCAACAACCAGATCTGTCATCATTTCCTTAGTTTATCTTTCTCAGTGTTTTTTCTTATTTTCAATTTTCTTAAATATGTCCCTAGTTAACTTTTCCTTCCCACCACATTCAGAGTGACAGGTGCCCTTCTGCTAGGTTAACACTGTATACACTGGTTCTGTACTCCATATCTGCATCTAACTGTAACTTCTGTAGTGTTTCCTTACCTATTACTACTTATCCTACCATTTAGAAACTCGATTATCCCAGTTCTTTGTCATTCACCCAGTGACTATATTATCTACATGGCATTTGAATTATGCTGCAAAACAACCATTTAAACAGTATCTACCTCTATCACCACCTGGGCTCATGCATATTCCCCATGCATGACACTGGTTGACTTGGCAATATGCCGTTGTGGAGCAGGTAGTCTGATGTGGCACAGAGGATTGAGACAGCGAGTTGCTCTCAGTCCACAACCTGTACTCCAGGATTTCATTTCCTTGGCCTCCACTTGCATATGTTGAGCATTTGATTGCCTAAAGCCATACTGTGGGGTGTTGTGCACATCTATGGATTTCTCATCATTTAAGTTAGTGAGGAGGGTGGTGGTATGCTGCCAAAACAGCTGAGCAGTGTGGCAGATGTTATCCACTGTGTCATACTCTGTACGTTCAAACAATGGCCATAAGAACTCAACTGAGGTAACCTACAATGAGTCCAGAAACAGGGACTCTGAGGGTAACCCACTAAATGTAGCATCATCAGATGCATCAAAAGGGACGGAATTTATAATTACAAATTGATCGGCAAATTAAAAATGACACCATCATTAAATATCTATTGATTGTAGCAATCACACTTTAAACAAGTTATCTCATCCTGTGCAATTTTATTCAAAAGGATGCATGAAATGGATCATATGACCCATGACAAATATTTTCAAAATAAAGTTCAATTCTATGCACATTATTTTGCTGTCTTGTTTTCCATTTTATGGGGATCTCAACAAGAATTTTATGAATTTGCTACAATATTTCAGAACAATTCATAAGGCACTTCTTTTACATATAAATTAAAAAATAAGAAATTACATTGTTCAGTGGAATAAAATAATGAACTTGTATTCACTCAATAACGAGCCAATGGTAAAAAAAATTATTCTTGAACGTAACTACAGCAAATCTGCAGCACATGCCACCGCTGCCTTTTGGGAAGTTCTCGAGGGCTCAAAGAGTGTGCAGTGATCAACAGGAGTATGTTAAAACCACAAAAGGCATCAGCAATTATTGGAAAGGGGGATATTCCCAGCAATTGCTTACTATATATCTTTACAGTGGATTAAAACACAAAAACATATACTGACAGTTCAGGATATAAACATGGTGCAGAGTCTGCCAAGAGCACTTTATTTTGTTATAAGGTTTACTCTCACCACCTTGATCATGCAAACTATTACAAAATTTTATTAACTGGAACCATTTTACATAAGGAAATATATGTGAATTCATTTTTCATATACTCTGCCCTTCATAACATTGTTTTAGAGGAACAATAATGGCATGGGTGCTTAGTTTTTACAGTACGGAGGCAATACATGTCACTAATTGCATAAAGATTATAATGCAATAAAATATTTAGATACAACTCAAGTAGTTATTAACTCAAGTACTCTTGAGGGTTACATGAGAGTAATAAAAATAATGCAGACAGTCCAGTGGCACACGTTTTTTGAATCATCATTGGGGGAATGTAATTGTCTACAATTCTATGTGGTCTTTAAAAAATTCAGAAGTTTATTGTTTCAGGACATTACATTTCTGTGTCAAAAGGAAGAAACATTTATCTGTACAAATACATTCTAGCTATAAGCATTTTATAAAGAACTTTGTTGTAGTTCCTGTCATGCTGGATAGTAGAGAGACATTAAGATGAAAAATACTATAGGAACAGCCGTAAAAAAGCAGCTGGTGGTCTGCTGGGGGAACGCAAAAGGAGTAAAAGAAATTTATTAAAGACTTAGTAGAGAACTTGAATTTCTAGTATGGAAGTACCCTAATACTGAGCAATCTTTTAATATTTATTCGTTCATTTATTTTTCTGTTATACAGAAGAATTATTGTACTAAGCTATGCAATCTTTTTATTTAATCAGTTACATTAGTTTGGCATCCATATAGCTCTATTTAATTATGTGCAGATAAATCATATTTATATAACATTTTATCTATTTTATGAGATGCTTGTACAATAATTCTATTTACTTAGCATGCAATATATATATATATATATATATATATATATATATATATATATATATATTTAATATATATAATATATATATATATATTAATATATATATATTAATATATATATATATATATATATATATATATATATATATATATATATATATATAAAATGATCCATGGTGTTGCTGCGGTAGCATTGTTGCCTCACAGCAAGAGGTTCTCCCATTCGATTCTCGGCTGAAGTGCAGGGAGTGCATTCTGTGTGGGGTCTGCATGTCCTCCCCACAGTTGAGTGGCATTCCGAAAGACATGCGTGAATGGGCATATATATATATATAAAAAAAACACTACTAAATCCCGACAACCCAAACTACCGATGCCCAAAATCCCGAGACCAAATACCCTAAACACTAAAATACTGAAACATCAAAACCGCGAAATTCAAACTACCGAAAACTACACTCCACATACACCACACACATACACACACAGTTCCCCAGAACACAACCCTAAACTACAGACAAGCAGGGAGGCAAGCCCCCTTGCACCCCCCCACATCCCCCTACTTAAATATTCTAACTCCAAGGTCGCACTACATACACAAACACATGAAACACCACCAGACACCTACATTCCTCTCGCACACACATATCACAGTCACAACACACACTTACACACTAAACCCTAACCAACACATTTAAACATAGATACTTACCTGACCGTCCACCATACCGCAACACCAGAAGTGCGAATGTCAAACTCCCGATGATCAGAATTTTGAAATTCGTGCTTCTGGTCTTTCGGTAATTAGGGGTTTCAGCTATATAGTCTCAAAAGTTTGAAATGCGGTATTTCAAACTTTCGAGATTATGTAGTGATCCTATATATATATATATATATATATATATATATATATATTTTATATATATATATATATATATATATATATATATATATATATATATATATATATATATAGAACTGACATAAGATTTTATAGAATATTTTCAATTAAATGTGCAATGTCAGATTTTAAAATTACTTTTTCTAACAGTTATAACATGTAAATATTAGTTCCGTTTCATTTATATATATATATATATATATATATATATATGGGCCTACTTTGATAGAAAACACATTTCACTGAAACTCATTTCGTCGAAGCCTCATTTCACTGAAATTGAATTGCCTGAGCACAATTCACTGAAAGCTCAATTCACTGAAAAGTCATTTGACTGAAACTAATTTCATCTAAACAGGTATATGGCCTGTTCCCCACTGTAGTGCGATCTTGGAGTTACTATATATAGTAAGGGGGAGGGTGGGGGGCATAGCCCCCAGCAATTTTAAATGTTATAAACCATAGACATCGATTCTTACAAGTCAAATGAATAACTCTTTCCAGAAAATAATATATATATATATATATATATATATATATATATATATATATATATATAGATATATATATATATACCCAAACTATGTGGAGGGCTACCCCCCAGCTATATATACTAACTCCAAGATTGCACTACAGTGGGGAACAGGGCCATATACCTGTAATGTGTTTTCAGTGAAATGAGCTTTCAGTGAATTGTGCTTAGGGAATTCATTCTCAGTGAAATGAGGCTTCGAAATGAGCTTCAGTGAAATGTGTTTTCTATCAAAGTAGACCCATATATATATATATATATATATATATATATATATATATATATATATATATATATATATATACGTTTGATTGGTGTAGAATTATATATATTTTTTCTAATTGGCTAAGAGTTTCTCTGTGTTCTATGTATATAATTGATAGAGACAGTTTAGAATCTTAACATTTACAGACCAAACAATCCAAAGCAAGAGTTGTGCCATACAAAAATAAGGATCCCTATTAGATTGACAAAAACACTAAAGATCGAATGACTTAGAGATCGAAAATGCCGTTCTTTGAAAGAGGTATTGTAGGGGGCTGCACCCCCCACACCCCCACTAATTTTATATACCAACTGCAAGATTACACTACAGTGAGGAAAGGGCATATTTTCTGATTTTCACTGTACTATGATCTCACAATAGCAATTCCGAAGAACGGCATTTTATATTTCTAAGCCGTTCGATCTTTAGTGTTTTTGTCGATCTAATAAGGACCCCAAAAATAAGGGGACTAATAAATGCATGATCTTATAATTATCAACTAATTTACACTTTTACTAGCATGCATTTATCAAAGCCAGAAAAATATATTTGTAAACTATATCATTCTTAATGGCATGCCTAATCCCACTAGACAGATCATAGTACCAATTAATATTTCGCTGATATAATGCAAAATTGAATATAGTGCAACATTTTGTAGCTTTTAAACGGCATATTAAATGGCATCAAAAATGCTCTGTTCATGCTTTTGGCATTTGTTACATTACTCCATATCTGAGTCTTACTTTGGTGGACATATTTGTTTCAAAATATGATTTTAAATGACACAAAATCTAAAATAAGGTCTCTTGATTTTGCTGCTTTACTACTGAAGTTTTCTGTAGTTAATCCATAATGAGTAAGACTAAGAGGACCCCTTAGGAAACAAGAAGCTAAACTTGAATTCAGCACATTACTACTACTAGTACTATTATTGATTATATTATTATTATTTTACTACTATTCAGATGTCCCTTCCATGATGCCTCTGTACTGCTCTCATCTTCTCTACCTGGATATGTTTTCTTTATTTCATACTCTTTCCTCCTGAACTTCCTGGTCTGTTTTACTTTTCATTACATTTTGGTGAGTCTTATAGGACTACAGTAATCATCATTAATTTCTGGTTTCATTTGCTTCTCTGCCTGCTGATTTATTAACTTATAAATTGTATTTGTAATTTTATTTGTATCCATAGTTACCATTGTACTAAACTATTCACTAGTGTTTGAAACTTTTCTTCACTCATTGTTGTACATTGCCTTGCTTAGTGTTCTGTACGAAATATTTTTTATTTTTTTTGTGATTATGTGCTTATTGTTATACACTGTCTTGCCAAGTATTCTGTGTTTAGTTTTTCTCCCGGGGGCTCCACTGAAAATGGGCTTTGGCTCAGTCGACATACCCGCTTAACAAATGTCAAGTAAAATAAAATAAGTTGTTACAGACAAAACCACAATTGTGTGGTACATCAACAAGTAAGGGGGAACCAGGTCGCACCCTCTTTTGCAGACTATTTGTGTTATCTTGAGATATAGCTTGACAGCACAGTCTCACTCTACAGGCATCCTACATTCCATCAGAGCAAAACTCTGTGGCAGGCAAGCTAAGCAGGTTGAGGGCAGACCCTCAGGAATGGAAACTAGACCAAGGGTCTTCCAAGATTTGATCCATCTGTGTGGACTTTCTCAAGTAGACCTGCTCGTTTCCTGTCTGAAAAATAAGCTAGTAAGATTCTGCTCCAGGATTCAATGCAAGAAGGCCTGGAAGACAAGTGCCTTTTCTTTTCCTTGGACAGGAATCTTCCTGTATGCTTTTCAACCCTTTCCACTGATATCCAGGGTATGTCTTATGATTCAGAAAGAATCCCCCAAGATGATTGTGGAGACTACCTTCTGGCTCAGGCAACATTGTTTCTCCCTTCATTTGGAAATGGCCAGGTAGAATTACCTCAAGCTTCTCCACAGGTTGGATCTTAGACAAGACTGGCAGTGTTTGATGCACCCTAGCATCAATCATCTTCAGTGGACTTGCCCGGATGATAGGATCTTAATTCCTTTTAGGTACTCTCTTTTGAGAAGGTCCAGCAGGTACTAATACAGGCAAGAAAGCTTGCTACTAGAAAATCATACATTAGGAAATGGAAACTTTTTTTTTTTAGTTGGTGCCAACAACATAACCAGCGCCCATTCAGGGTTAGTTCTCTGGTTTTATGATATTTGTGTGCGTTACTGTCCTATGTCCTTTTTTATTCCTCTGCCAAGGTTTATTTATCAGTCATTTTAGCATGTCTGCCCATGGATCCTCCTCTTTCAATGCAGTTTCATGACAAAATGTTCTTGAAAAGGATTTTGCATAAGAAGCCTTCTAGAAAACTGATGGCCTGTCCTTGGGATTTTTATTTTTTTGTTGGAAAAGCTAATACTTGTTCAATTTGCACCAGCTAATCTGGCAGACTTGAGGTTCGTAACATGAAAAGCAGTTTTACTGAATGATCTGACCTCTGCATGAAGGGTATCTGAGATGGAAGCTGTTATTGTGAGTCAACCCTACCTCATTTTTGACAGGGTTTCTTTGATAACTAGTCTTTTATCCCTAAGGTTGTATGAGGATTAATTTTAAACCAAATTATCTATATCCCCATTTCTTTTTTCAACCTAAAAATGGTGAAGAAAGGATGTGCCATTCCTTGACTGTCCACAGACAACTTGGGTACTATCTTAACATAACTAAATCTTTCAGATCTTCACATCAATTGTTCATTTCTTGGGAAGGTAAGAAGGGTCAACCTGTGTCAAAACAGACTATTTCCAAGTGGTTGTCTAAGGCTGTTACCTTTTATTTATACTTGCCATAACAAATCTATTCCAGGCAGGATCATGGCCCACTCTACCAGGGGCTTGACTTCATCTGTTGCTTTTTGGAAAGGGTTGGATTCTAGAAGCTGCTACTTTGTCATCTGTACATACGTTCACAAAGCACTGCAAGTTTGATTCCTTATCTAGGTCTGGATCAAGCTTTGCTAGGACCATTCTCCAGGGACTTCTGGGCCCTTCTCCTTCCACCTCCCAAATATAGTTATCTATGGTAATTTACTCATATAGCTAAGGCTACTACAGCAGTCATCACTGTGAAGAACATGGTACAGTTGTGTAAGCTGACCATATCATAACAGTAGTTGTTTCAATGGTCACTGCTGCAGTAACCACGCATTCCCCCCATGCCCCTTGTATTTTGGTGTGCTTTTTTTATGCCTGGATTTGGACATGTATATTTGTTGCTCATAGCATTGTCTTTCAGAGCTCAGTCTCTTTCTCTGCTGGCAGGAAAGCATTCAAGGACTTTGCATCCAAACTTTTCATTTAGTTAGCCAATCTCAACTGTCTTGATA
This sequence comes from Protopterus annectens, assembly GCF_019279795.1. NCBI lineage: Eukaryota > Metazoa > Chordata > Ceratodontiformes > Protopteridae > Protopterus > Protopterus annectens. Next base: position 468,786,080 of record NC_056749.1, on the reverse strand, counting down.
GTTTGGGTGCATGGAAGGTGCATTGAAGCTTTGGAAGCTGACCAGTTGTTATATGCTTGGCAGGATAAACCCCATATAACTAAGGCTACTGTAGTGATCATTTGAACATCTACTCTTCTGGGAAGTTCAACTTACACAATTACACTTTTAATATCCAGGTGTCAGAAATCTGAACCCTGTGGTTAATAGGAGTTATTTAGTTTGTCGTCTTGTGTTGCACTCGCATTTTAACACTATAGTTAGAATTAGTGTCTTTGATAGAAATAATCCTTCCTGAAGTCATTGGCTTGTCTCAGCTAACCACTGTATATAATGCAAAACTGCTGTGACAAATACCTAAAGAAGATAACGCACACCTCCAGACAAATTTCCAGAGACTCACAAATGGAACTTATCAAACTCCCAATCAGACTAAACAAAATCAACTCACTATCAGTTTATTGCTTGTTACTGGACATGTTCCATGACCTCAAAGTGCATGTCAGTTTCTATAACCTCTTGGATGAGCCCTCCAGAAATTAGAACTCCCATCATTCTGGGAGACTTCAACTATCAATCAGTTGTCTGGAATACCCACACCTCCAATGCAGGATATGCATAGAACTTTCTAGACCTAATAAATAAAAATTCAGTGGATCAGATTGTACTAGTCCAAGTAGTGGACAAAATATTCTTGACCTGGTATTTACAAATGTAGCACTATCATGCACAACTCCACTGGTAACTCCCTCTATGATTAAGTCGTACCCTAAGTTAGTATACTTTTCCCTCAACAATCTAGACCCTTGAAAACAAAATGTCAGAATTCAAAGATGTCAAGTACAGAAATCTGCTCAAATGCTATCTAGACCCTTGAAAACAAAATGTCAGAATCCAAAGACGTCAAGTACACAAATCTGCTCAAATGCTATGAAGTAGTCTCAAAATTCAGTTGTACCAGCATCACCTAAGATATCACCTTAGCAGGTAGATTCACAAAGGGGTTTATGCCATTTTAAATAAACTTATAGTATTGACATCCCATCCAGATCAAAAGACAATAGGACATTTCAAATCCATCCACTCTGGTGATCCATTGACATAAATAAAACCTAAAATAAAAGGAAAACAAATAATCTGAGCATAAACAAACCCTAGAGTAAAAAAAAAAACAATTTAACTAGGAAATTAAAAAATTAAAAAAAGAAAAAGATAATTAGCCCATGAACACAAGCTGGCATCTGAGGCCAAAAACAGTTAAACAATCTTGCTTTAGTTACATTAGGAAAGAAAGAAGCCACACTCAGTCATGTGCAAAACACATACTAAATGGCAAAACATACTCAGACCCAGTGAACATTGACACCAACAAATAAGTATAGAGCAAATTTCACACCTGAGAAAATTATCCAAAGCTCTAGGATCCCCATCTCTCTCTCAAACCCTCCATCATCACTCAAGGATATATACTGAAAGTGCTGTCCAAAACTAAGAACACTTCCTCTGTGGTACTAGAAATATTCCAGGCTGTTTGTTAAATAGCATTAAACACTTAGTGATGGAACTTCTACATAAGCTGTTTAAATTGAGCCTGGCTACAGAGTCGGTCCTGGAAGTATGGCATACAGTACTGGTGATGAAACTTCATAAAGGAAGGCCTACTACCTACCCAGAAACTATAGGCCCATCAGCCTGACCAGTCACATTTGTAAAGCCATGGAACACATTATACCAGACTTTTTAACATAGCCATTAACATTTCATCAGGCTAGATCTGCAGAAATTTGTTTTTAAAAAGTTGAGGCTGTCTAATGAATCTGTTACCCTTCTTCAAAAAGGTAGCTCAAGCTGTTGACAGTGGTCATACTGTACACACAGATTGCCTTAATTTGGTCAAAATATTTGACACTCAACCAAACTAGCATAATTAGTGAACTAAATATATTGCAAGTAAATCCCTGTGTGGCAAGATGGCTAGCAAATTGGCTATAATAGACAGAACTTCAACACTGTAGTTGACAGGGCAATACCAGAAAACATGTAGGAGACCAGTTGTCTCCCACAGAGCTCAATGCTGGAACCACTTTTGTTTGGAGTTTAATTTTCTGACCTGTAGACTAGAAATCAATGCCTGCCCATTTCTGTGGATAACTGCTGACTGGGGACCATTGTTATATTCATCTCTTACACAGAAGTCCAGCAGTAGGAACATCATCACAGCTGGCATACAAACCATCTATGCAGTATACAGCATTGGCAATGCACCACATTAAAATGAAAATGTTACAGACCCAAGAACCTAGGTCTTTGATTAGCATGCAGCAGTGATTGTCAGAATGCTCTTGCAACTTGTTGCAGTTGCCAAGGAAATACATTCCAGATCTAATGATGCTATTGTACCCTTCTATTTAGCTCTCCTCAGACCATTTATAGAATACGACATCCCCTTTTATATGCATCTTGACAGACATCAAACAGTTGGAAAGACCTCAGAATTCCTCACAAACAGGATCACAGACTTAAAATCCTTGAGCTACAAGAAAAGATTAGAAGCACTGTCCTTTTTTGTCTTCTAGGCTCCTTGGAGGAGATCTGTGCCATGCATACTTTGCAATAAGAGATCCAGTAGTCTATGGTGACTTCAACCTTCAAAAATCAAGCAGCCTCGCAAATATCAGAACAAAGTATGTAAACCTACTTCACCAGATCAATAAAATAAGGTGGATAGGCAGATTAATTTCTAGGCATCTCCCTCATAATTGTAATAGACTGCTCCTGCAGATAAATCTTCCTTTAAATGTTATTCATAAAATCCTCCCAGGCTTGACAGGCCTAGACCTTCCTGACAGGAGAGGTACAAGCTAGGACTGGAACTGGCAGGGTGTGATGGTCACGAGACTCTGGAGTCTTGAACTTCCTATGATTCCCAAGAGCCATTATTTTTTAATGGCTCTGTAGTTAGAATCAATGACAACCTAATTAATATGCCCCTCATCGCCATTGCTACACAGCAGAGGAAGAAACAAATTCATGGAAGGAAACGTGATTTTACAAAAAGGCAAAAAAAATGGAATGATTATAAAATTTTTTTGTGTGTGTGTGACACTTATAGTGTTGGCTTATAGAGAATGAAATCATTGTTTGGAAAGTAGAAATTGATATTTTGATAGAGTTCTGCTTTAAACAATTCTACTAATTTCCCTCAGGCACTCAGTGTTTTGCCGCAAGCCCTGCCATTAATCTTGATTAACATATCTTGCCTGATTAACTTACCAGCCCTGCGGTGTAGCTTTGCCATCAGCTCTTTTTTGCCACCCTCCATCATGCTGTTCTTCTCTACCAATCGAATAAGGGAAAAAACATTCACACACTGCCCACATAAATCTACCTCTGCATTTCTGCAGTGTGCCTTAAACATTCACAATCTTGGTGCCATTTGTAATGGCTGAACTTCACAATATCCAGTCTAAAGTGAGTTGACTTTAAGTGATGATGCATATGTAGGCACACAAGGCCCCCTATTAACTATATATTGTCAAGTAGTGGTCAAACTGGCATGATCCTGATGCAAGGGTGTAGCCACACATAGTTGATGTATGTCAAAGTATGCACATTTTTAAGTATAACTTCTCTATTTGTGCAATGAGATGAGCTATAATTTAAATTTTAAAAGCCTGGACATATTTGGCATAATTTTGTTTTATTAAATTACAGATTTTTTAAAAAGCTTTTGTTAGGGATATCAATCAAGCTAAATGGGACTTTTTGCTTGAGCCTACCATTTCTGGAATTTTATTTCAGTATTGAAAAGGTACACTGTCTGGGGTAGGAATGGCCACTACATTTAGAGAGGAGGCAGGCAACATTCTGAAAGTTGGTGCATAAGCCATGTGCTTGATGCAGGATGCTGACCTAACAGTTTAATGATGTAGCAGTTCAACTGACCTACTAAATCTATTCTTAAGAACAGTGTGAAATTTGTTCGCTAACATAATTCTTCATGCCAGCATGGATCATAGTAAAGTCAGTAGCTGCAATCAACAACTAAGAATTGGATGCAATTTCAGACTCATCACCAAACAGTCAAAGTATGCAATAATGACCACTGATATGTTTAGTAAGTAAAAAACAGTTATTCCAAAAGATAAAATGGGCTGTTAAAAAAGCTGCTCATTATTAGACTAGAAAGCATATATGCTACACCCAATAGACTTTCTGAATATGAATGGTGTTCATACCAAAAGAAGCGTATTAGTGAATATGATAAGGAATTGGGGATGCAAACAATGAGTTAATTAGTGAGAAGACTGGGAGTAGTGGGTGAGGAACAATATCCTAAGAGATTAGAATTGCACAAATTGAGTGGCTACCAGTAAGAGGTATCCTGAATTAAATGATTAATGCCAATGAGTTTTAGCTGGCTCTGAAGAGTACAGGCACAAACCCATGATTATAGCTCACATGACCCAGGTCCATGTAACAGCCTTGTCACTGGGGTATCTGGCTGGAGAAGACTGGGAGTGAATGATTTATACTGGCTCAGTTATCTGGGGGAAGAGTTAATATAGGTATGAGTAAAAGAGTACAGTCAGGGGGTGGGGAAGTCCTCAATGGCCACTTTACAGACAGGACATAAGTAGGAGGGTAGGCAAGGACAGCAGACCTCTTCTCTAGCTAAACTCATTGGGTGTGTGGAAGTATGCTCTTGCACTGGGCATGGCACAGTCGGCATTATATTGCAGCCAGTAGCAGGGCAAGTGTATAATCTAAAAATCTAAACCAGCTACAGATGAAGGCCTTCCAACACCTAACTCATGTTACGACTGACTGGACATATGATGAAGTTCAGGTAGGTACTCCTTCCACCTTGCACAGGTGGTGATGGGTGTTAACACCAGACAGGATGGAGGAATTAATTGGTTAATTGGGCTCATAACAAGTCTGATCGATGATCTGAGGGCTAATAAGAGAGAAATACAAAAATAAACACAAGTAATTCTTATTTTAACGTCTCTTCCTCTCATCATCTGTATACCTGTCAGTTTGCACTCCAACAAAATTCTGCATCCTACATGAAGTTAAACACTGCAGAAGTTAATGTTGTTGCCCAACAGAGCTTGATTCTTCAGTTATGTTTCCAACTGGTGACCCACATGTGTGGAGAATGCATATCCTTCCTATGAATCGATGAATTTTGCTTGGTTCTCTCTACTTTTCTTCCACATTCTTTAGGTGAATTGGTGAGCCTGCAAATATTCCACAGGAGTCTGTCTGTCTATGTGGATGCCCTGTGATAAGCTGATAATTTCCTCTACCTTGTGCCAAATGAGTGCTGGAATAGACTCTCTCTCTCCCCCTCCCCTGTGATCCTGACTTGGCTAAAGGGAGTATAAGAGAATGACTGAATATTGTAATATTAATCATTTCACTGCTCGGTGCTTCACAACTGAGTCCAAGTAATTTGTCTGGGTATTGTTCCTAGTTCAGCTGGGTCTGATATGCAAAAATTACAAGGAAGCTAAATCAAGTATACTTTGCTATTGCTCAACAGAGTCAAAATTAAACAAAAAAAAGAAAGTTAAGCAATACAAAACACAGTAATTCAGAAGGAGGTGGTAGAAATCAATAAAAACGCATCCTTATTTCTCAGAGGACTACTTTTAACATCATGTTACTGTTGATGTGCTGCATAGCTAACATAAACACAGTAGTATAAGTTTGGGGCATCTTCATGGAATAAAGAAGCAGTAGGTTTTCCTGAAGGCTGGATATACAGCAGATAATTTTGATTTGGCCGATGGACTTTTGGTCTAGTTATTAGCTGGTAATTCTGGGTCAGAGGATGGATTCTTGGTCTAGCTATTAGTTCTTAATGATTCTGGATCAGAGGATGGATTCTTGGTCTAGTTATTAGCTGGTAATAATTCTGATGCAGAGAATAGATATTTGGTCTAGCTATAAGCTTTCTGGGTAAATCAGAGATATTATCTTGCTGAGGTATAGTACACTGAGGACCGGTTGCATTTTGTTTTACTCGAGTTCTGGCCAAACAGATTTGAAAAGACAGGCCAATGCAAGCTTTTAAATGCCACCTTAAGGTAGGAAGGGGCAGGCATGGGTGAACTTGATATATATTTCTGCATTCCCTCTATGATATTCACGTTCACTGACTAAAATATATTTTGATTTACAAATCCTTTGAATGCCCCCCCCGAGCAGATGCAGATGATGGACGCATTCTACATACCTAGTTATTTCAGGGAGATCACTGCCTAACATTATACCTTGGTGATCTAACCTATTTTTAACATCGATCTGCATCTTTTGAACAACCCATCATAAACAATTTGCAAATATATTTATTTATTCAGCTTTGCTAACTAAGTGGGTGGAACGGTCCCGAGGCAATTTTCAGCCACAACCTGGGCTAACAAACTGTTGCACAAAAGCATTAAGGAAGAATGAGCAAAGGGTGGAGCCACATACAATATATACTATCACTGTAAATTTCAGTCTAATATAGTGGATCTTTCTCCCTGGGCCTCTATTGAAAAAGGACATTTGGTCCAGTCAGACTTTCCTGATAAACAAATGTAAAATAATTAAATAAATAAATTAATAAATATGCAAGTATTCTGTGCTCAAATATGTATAGAAATCTTAAATTTCACTGTACATTCTTTTACAACTCATTGTGTACAATTTATATGAAATCATGGTACAATGATTTCTTACTAGAAAAATCAAAGGGCTGGAAAACTTGAACCCTTCAGAAAGCATTTTTGAATTAGCACTTCAGTCTTAGTCTCACAGGTTAGTTAAGCTTGACCTCTGCTTTGTCTGTAAGGCAGCATCTGATTTTTATTTCATTTGAAAATGTATGCCTGGAGTTCACCACTCTGGGAGCTAACAGCATAAAGTAAATAACATGAGAGATGTATTTTATAAGACCTTCAAAGATCGTGTTGCAAATTTCCCCTTACAGTCAGAAATTATTTTAGAAAAATGTATGGTATGAGTATATTGTCAGTAGTTAATGTGCCGTTACATTGATGCACCTTCCATTTATGCTGAGATCAGCTACACAAAGCATCGAAGGAAACCCTCAGCAAAACAACTTCAGATGCAGAAGGAAAGCATACAGCTGCATTTTGCAATCAGATGGAGGGAAAAACACAATTTATGTGGGCTTAGACCCTTTGACATACAGGCACCACCTCCTATACATATATATATATATATATATATATATATATATATATATATATATATATATATATATATAGAGAGAGAGAGAGAGAGAGGTGTGTGTAATATATAATTTCA
>NC_056749.1:468701275-468773775 GCF_019279795.1 Protopterus annectens | reverse complement strand
ATATATATATATATATATATATATATATATATATATATATGTAGATATATATATATATATATATATATATATGTAGATATATATATATATATATATATGTAGATATATATATATATATATATATATATATATATATATATATATATATATATATATATATATATATATATATATATAGATATATATATATATGTAGATATATATATATATATATATATATATATATATATATATATATATATATATATATATATATATATATCTATATATATATATATATATATATGCATACTGTCCTGTTACCAAGAATGACAGAAGCAGTCTTGTTAAACTAGTTTATTTTAATGTTGTTTTTTTGTTCTGATGAACTAATTAATAAGAATTAGTTTGCAGTATTCTGACTTTAGTAAGTCATCTGGCAGCAGTGAAGAGACAGGACATCTACTTTCATTTCTGAAAAGGCATCAGCTTACAGAACAGAAACCCTGCTGCACTTCCGAGTAATTAGTAAGGAATCAACAAAAAACATTGTGAAATCAATAAAAATTATGCTGAGAGCTGGATCAGTTATCTTGTTAGTAGCAAAAATGCATGCTGAGGGGCTCATCTCTCAACTGTACAGATTTTCCCAGAATATCAGGATTTTTGTCTCATATTTTTGGTCTATTCCTCATAAAATTTGTGATTTTATTTCAACTCACTGAGGACTGAAGCACTAACTATTGACACATTTCAGTGTTGTGCTAAATATCCTTCAGAAAATACATGCAACACCAAGCCTTTTTTTATTATAGCAACTTTCTAAGTTTATAAGAGCAATATTTAAAATTTGTCTGTATTTTTGGCCTTTGTCCCCATGTTATTTTGGGCTTTGTTCAGATTTTTTGCACTAAGAGGTTGAGAGCTATGGTGAGGGAAAGACTGTAGTTAAAAAAATGACAAGCAGTGTTCTAGCCAATTAACAGTATTGAACTGGAAAAGGCCAAGTAAGGACCAACCCTTGCAATGACATTGCATAAATGCAATACCAGAGGTATATTAAAAAGACATATACATTGATTATTAAGGTATTATTTGTGTGCTATCAGTAAAAGAAGCAGATACGTATTGTAGGGCACATGAGCTGTCATCAGACTTTACAGTACAATTCAGCAACAAGTTGCTTTGCTTGAAATTACAAATAAGCGTTCAGCATTTTAGCAGATTAGAAGATAATTTAAAATGCCTGTATGGAAACACTAAATGATCAAAATCCAAACTTAAATATATAAAGTTCAAGACTGCCATTTCTCAAAATAGTCCCTTTTCTCTGAGGTATCATGAGGTTAGTTTTTGTATATATAGGTTTGGAGTTGTGGGCTACTGGGAGTCTGAATGAGAAGAGCAATATTTGATAATTTTGTTCTCCTGTATTTTGGGTCTCTCATTTTTTGGTGTTTCAGGACTCAGCATTGGGAGTCCTAACATTTTCCTAGTAAGTTGATCAGGATCCTGGTTCAAACAGTCTTGCTATGACTTTTGAAATAATTCCTCTCTCCAACAGCAAATGAGTGAGTTAGACGCATTGAAGCAAATGCCCACAAAAACCGCAGGTGATATCTGTTTTCATTACACAACCCTCCACATATGGAACTTTTGCCCTCATAACCCCCTTACTTACATATTCTAACTTCATAGTCACACACTCACAGGGCAAATGGAAGTTTCTAGGAAAAACAAAATCCCAGGAATTTGTTTTGTGAGTTGTTGGGATTCGTAAAATGGCATTCCTGGAAGTAGCATTTACTTTAACAGTAGATCTAAACCAAAGAAAAAGAAAAGACTGTAAATTGTTTTACAAGAAAAACAGTAAATCAGCTTAAAAATGGAGTCATGGGAACCAAAACAAATTCAAATATACCTCTGTGGCGACACCTAACCAGGAAAAGCTGAAAGACACAAACAAACTGAGTGCATTCATCATTCAATATATATTAATCTGTGTAGGTTCCTGTGACTCCATTTCAAGTTGGTTGGTTTATTTATTTTTTTGAACTGTAGATGTTCTGGCTCAAACGTAAGAGACATATTTTTATATGCACTCATAAAAGTTTCTTTTTTATGAATGTGATGTGAATAAAGGCAGTATAAATGCATACTCATGAATGGAGAAAATAGAATGAGGCATATTATTTTTGGAAGTCTTGTTTATTTCTACATGTGACTGCATCCTGAACTTGCAATATTCCTGATACTGCTACTTTGTAGGGGCTGTTTACTTATACTAAATTATGGAAAATAAAGGAAATACTAAAAAACATTGCAGATATATGAAGTGGGAAAATACTGTGACATTTTCGTCACTAGATATACAAGTCCTCTGAGTATAATGTTATTTATCAGAGTTGGACGGTGAGTGAGGGGTGTTTGTCTGCTTGCCCATCAGATACTACGTGGACATTGTTAGTGTGTGAACTCTGGTAGTGAGGAAGCTTTGTGGTGAAATGTGCTTCATTTTTAAGTGCTGTATTTCTTAATCACTCTGTCAACACATAGCTATGCAAGGAGATTGGACGCATAGTATTGTATTATTGAATGTGTTATGAATTCTACCTTAGTTTAAAGACTGCAGGGCTGCCAGAGCTCTGAGCTACTGTTGGAAGTTGGGCTGTGGATAGGATACACTTAGAGCACCAGGAATACCAGAGGGCAGTCTGCATACTCTGTAAATGAGTGCATCACCACAGTGGAATGGAGTGTGCAAGTGCGTGAAATGTCTCTGTACATATGAATAATTAGAGTGATTAAACATACCACCAGTCTCTCTGTGTTGCCACAGTAGGAATGCTGCTGTAGCTGTCCTATCTGATGTTATGTACTTTAAACTAGCTAAAAATATGTATTTATAAGCTTTTTACATACACTCGCAAAGTGCTAGTCATTAAGCATTGGACTTGTACATAGTGCCACATGAACACTTCACAGGAAGCAGATTTGCTTGATATTTAAATCCATGTACAATGAGGAAACAAAAACATATTTTACACTGCCGATAAAAATAAAAATGACATTTATGAACATCAAACAGGAATGCACCTGCATGGATTAAGGTCTTCTCTGACACTCCCCAAAATAAGGATATCAGATAAATGAGTGAAGTCAGAAGTGCAAACTGGTATTGGCACATTTTTCAGTTAAGCAAAATGAGACTAATTGGAAACATTTTGTGTGTGAGAACTAAAGACCTCTGCAGCCCCCCCATGCAGGCATCTGTGCCTCTCTACCTGTTTCTGCACCTGGGGATCCACCCAGTTATTGTACCTGTTTACAGTAAAATACATTTCAAAAAAACTGTCTAGAAAACCACAACTTGTATGCATAGGTTTCAGCCAGTTGACATCCTATTGCTATGTTCCACTGCCTCCTCTTTCAAAAATAAAAAAAAAATAAAAAAGTATTAATGACTATTGTGTATAAAGATGTGGATCAACAAATTCAATTGTTTCACTTTTTTTATCCTCATGATTCATCCAGCATCTACATTCCTGCACCTATGTGACCCATTTGTTCTTCCACCAGAGTGAGAGCCAGGCAGATTCATTGCTCAGCCAGGGCAAAGGGCAGTAGCCATTCACATTCTGTCTGGAACATGAGAGCAGTAAGCCCATTTGCTCCTTTTGAGGTGAAAGTTGAGTGTTGTGGTATGGGCCATTTTGACACTCATGCATTACTTCCTTCTATACCTACCTTGCGGCATCTGTGATACCCCTTGGACAATGTGGCAAGCCCCCTCTCTTTTTGTTGGCAGCACATGGTCACCTTGACCTTTATGCTGTCAACTACCTCCACTCCTTTTAGTAAGTGTCAGACGGTCAAATCACCTTCCTGCCCCCAGGTTATGTAAGCTGCCAAATTCCACTCTCCTACCCCCTGCTCTGGCTCTTCCAGCTACCTGTGTCACTACTCAAATGCAGGATATTTTGTGCCATAGTTAGGGCTTTCTTTCTTTGTATCACAGAGTTTCCTTTTTAGCTGCTTCTGTAGGACAAAATGTTGTTAATTGTTTTCAAGGAATCATAACAAAACAGATACAATTATTGGGCCCATTATCAAGTAACCAAATCCTTGTTGCACAAAATATGTTTATTTAATAAATAAATAACCATCATTTTTGTAGGGGATAATAAGCCCACCTGCACTTACCACACCCTCATAACTTTAAATATTCTATCTATGAGGTCATTCAACCTTTGGGTAAAAACCTAGACTGTACCTCTGAGGTTCAGCAACAGAAAAGTTAACACTATACCAAGCCTCTCATTGTTTGTACTCCTATAAGTATTTGCCAAGATGTACAGGCATGTGATGAGGGGGTCGTTGAAATAATCACATACTCCCATTTTTACTATGCAGAATCCAGGATGTTTGCCAAATAGGTCTGTAGTATGTTAGAAATATTTTACAACTGTATATTAATATGAACTCAGATATAAGCAAGCAATAATGCCTTCCAGGGTGTGCATCAGGCCTTGACACCTTTGGAAGGGTGTTAATTTTACGCAATAATACACACCATGGAGGACATTATTGTGCTTAGAGAATAGGCTACGTTCATTTTTTTCTATTTATTTTGTTTTTGTTTTGTCAAATTACTGTATGTATTTAATAATTTTGATGTAAAATAGTTTCTCCTCCTACTGTTTCAGACTAGCTGTATATGCTGGCAAATCATTGAGGGTTGAAGTCACTAAATAATGAGTTACTTCTGAGTTTCAGACTTTATTATAGCTCTCAACTAATCGGGGACAGATCTCAACAGAATCAGGGACACTTAAAATATTAGTACTGTTTATATGAGACACTGACAGAATAAGAGAATGTGAATTAATATATATTTTCTGAAGTAAAAAAAGGCTAGAACTCTATTCTCATTGAGTATAATTCACCACATTTTCTCCAAACGTTACCAGTTTTAGGAGGGATTAGGGGAGGCAGAGCTAAAATTTTAGTCAAAATCAGGGCTGTGCCTGAAAATCAGGGACAGTTGAAAGGTATGGACCTCATATCCTTCAGAAAATGCATGTTGTCGTAAATCCTCCTATTGTAGCAACTTTATAATTTTATAACAGCAATATTTAAAATATGGCCTTATTTTTCAGCCTTTGTTTCCCCATTATTTTAGGATTTATCTGGATTTCTTGAGCTAAGAGGTTATGAGGTATGCATACCTCTTAGTTTTTAAAGTAGTTGTATCCACTGCACTGTCTCTGTATCTCTGTCTCTCACACACACATACATATTCTTCTGCTTTCGTGCACGCAAGCACCCATATGCTCACATGTGCAGACAGAAACATAACCATACTCATATACATGTGCACATATTTTTCTGTTTTTTTTTGTTTTAATTTTACACCCCCCTAATCAGCAAAAGTGTTGCTTAGACAGACATAAACACATGCACTTTTTTCAATTTTTATTTATTTTTTTTTAATTTTACACTCAGTACACAGAAAAAGTTCTGCTTAACAAGCATAAAATAATAGCTGCTGTTAGCTTTCTTACAATCCGAGTTTCACAGCAGCTAAGTATGCTGACCTGAAGTGGAGGACAAATTTTCAGCACTTATAACCTGTACATTAACACCCTGCTGGAAAATGTGCATTCTGCAATCAGTGATGATGTACAGCTGACCCATTTTCTCATTTGCATTAAAGTACATCAGTAGTCAGAGACACCATTACTGCTGTAGTTCTTTACTGACAAATCCCATCTTCAGATGCATATGTTTGACAGAACTGCAAAATGGTCAGTTCAACAATATTCATTGTATGATTATGGAAAACTCTTAAGCCCCACTTTTCCCCACTAGAAAGAAACACAAAAATAGTTCATCTGACTTCATCTTTACTAAGCAGAAGTAGGTTTGGTCATATGGGTGATAGCTGAAGTGACAGCTCCAAGCTGCTATACATATAGAGTATGTAATAAAAGGAATGGGATTCCACTAAACACAATACCCCTGCATTATTTTTATAAAACAGTCACTTAATATTTTATGATTCTTTGAAGTAGCTTATCTGCCTTTGAGAGTCTTCTTACATTCTGGAAACATTAGCATATATACTATTTGTATATAAGCCATGCTAACAGCAAATATTACATTTGCCTTTCTAAATGGCTACCTTATACTTCCTGCACTTTGTACCATTATGTACACTGAGCAGTGTGTTTTCTGGATCTGACCCAGACCTTTTTTTTTTCTCTCTCTTGAAAATTAACTTGAATCTAGCAATATGAGCATGCACTTGATAAGGTTTTAAAATAAATGCATTGATGTAGAAAGCCAAAAGGGGTGTGTGTGTGTGTGTGTGTGTGTGTGTGTGTGTGTGTGTGTGTGAGCTTATATTGCAAGAATATCATAACACAAGCCTGCTTTTGTACAGCAGTGAGAACGTCCCTGCATTATGTAGAAGTGGGCATTAGATGCAAACAGTTTCCTTTAATTTTTCGGGCTGCAGTGTAACTTATTTGCTGCTACCTGTTCAGTTGCACTACTAAGGTCATCTGAAACAAAACGCTTGTTTCTTTTGAAGTCTGCTGTTTGCTTGATAATACCAGAGAGGAGTAAGCATATTAGTGTGATAACTGACTTGCTTTTAGTCTCACTCTTTTTGTGTGTATGTGAGTTTTGTATAATTTCTAATGTATATTTGTGTGCTTTAATCTGGTCATATTATTTAGACATTAGTGAAGGCTTGAAGAGTTAAATGGTTAATATAATAACAGTATAGTGCATGGCATGTCATGATTTTGTCCCAAAATTGTAAAAATAAATTGTAGACCCCTTCTGTGGCACAAGACCCTGTAGCAGCGCTTTCAGAGATGTGAAACACTTGTTACGTACCACCTATGCACTGTTATGGTCAATTCTTATGGAAGGGATTTTCCTTCATTCTCAGTTGTCCCTATTTATCTTGCCTCATAGTTCAGCCCTATAAAGTTTGCAGAGCATCAGTCTGCAAGTATCTTATCTAACTGAATTAGAAACGTATTTAAAACCTGCTCCTGACTTTTTCATCCAATTGTATTTACTTGCTTTCTATGTGACAGAACTCCTTAAATGCGTTACTGGTTTTCAAAACCAGTAAAACACTTCATGCTTCTTTATCTTTTGCTGCTGGTAAATAAAATGTCATGTACTACTAAAAGTTATGATCAGGTCTCCCTGATCATAACCAGTTATGTGTTCTTGACGTGGATGCCAAGATTCACGTCTTAAGCTTCACTCTCAAGGTGAATTTCTTGGCATCCACTTCTTGAACAAACAATAACATGGTTACAATTGGACTGTCTCTCTCCATTTTTGTATCCTGTACAAGATTCACTAACTCTGCAGGGTAAAATTTATGGAATTTTAATTTGTAATGTAAATAAGTAGCATTTTTAATTTCTGCAGAATAAATAACTTGCTCATTGGTTAAGAGAGAAAAAGTCTGCAATGTTAAACTGCTACATATACTGGCACAAATGTTTGGACCAGGGATTTAAGAATGGGACGGAAAGTTGGCAAAGGATTGCAGCTGCTGATAGAAAAGAAAATCTAGTACCTTCTCTACTAAGGCAGTACTGTTGCTTGCTTTACTGTGACGTGTATATCACCACTTCATTTGTTGTTTTTTAGGTCTCAGAAGACACATTTGCAGGTCCACATTGGTCCTGGGTTATGCACTTTGTGGCTTCTGAGCTTTATGACAGTCCCGCAGGGAAGAGGTAGAGGGGGGGGTGAGAAAAGCTAGTGCCAGATGGCAGGAATATATATCCTCATTTAAAAGGAAACACCCAAGATGCTCTACAGGTAAAAATATAACATCTTGTGTTTGAAAACAAATATGTAAAGCTGAAATGGGGAGCACTTGCAAGACTTGTACAGATTGGGAATCATTACCATAAACAATATGTCAAACACAACTCAAAGCATCCTTCCTCTTCAATATGATAAATTGGTAAAGTTTTTGGTCAAGAAACATAGTATATTTATACAATTTAATGTCTTCTAAATGATTTGCATTACTGGACTTGAACTGCATACCAAGGTGACTAGAACATTAATTTACAGCACTCAATAATATGAAGTAAATGACACATGTTGGTAAATATGTTGAATTTGTGATTTTTTTTTTTAACATGAGCAGTATGTTGGTTCAGTGGTTAAAATATCAGATTCATAGTCCTATCTATAGTCTGTGGTTCATGGGATGCCCTGATAATACCCCACCGGACGTCCAACAATAATATAACATCCCCCACTATCTTGTGTCAGTAAGTAAGGAGCTTCAATCCTCACTACTGACTCTAATATGAGACTCGCTTAAACGGGACTAAAATTTCACAATTTTCTCCCAAGAGTATAACAGGAACATGCTATATAGAATGGAACTTTACTGTATACTTTTGTCAAGCCTTAATATAACTCCTTATTGCACACTTCAGAGCAATGTGTCCCAGTTTGACACCTGACACACACACACACACACACACACACACACACACACACACACACACACACACACACACACACACACTTAAATTAAATCTCACACATCCAAACACTTCTGGGAAAGCCTGGCACGGATTTGCAGCTATTCCCTTTCCCCAAAATAATACAGTACCATGCTGCAACCAATCAGTGAGCCTGCATGCCATTTTAAAGGGGTGTCCAATTATGAAAATTAGATCTTAAAACAAATGATAGCAAATGACCTAAAGCAGACAGACTGCTTTCAGAGTGGCCCAGGAAGTTATCAAAGGAGTTATAAGCACTTTCAAATCACTATAAAAAGAAAACTGATGGACCAGCTACAGTGTAAGTTAATAGAAATATTTAGTAACGAGCAAAATTATTTAAAATATAAAAACAGTAATTTCCAATAAACAAACAGAACTCGTTCACCAGGAAAATGAAATTAATACCATAGGATAGAAATCCAGCATTTAGAATAACTCTGATTAATTATAATTTCCTATCTGACTAAAATTATTACCATAGAGCAAAGGCAGGCTTACAGTTCTTGGTGAGTCCTTTTGGGTATCCACTGTACAGTACAACTGTGAACAACTCACTGTTTTACTTGTTCACTTTTTGTCTCAACATAATACAGGAGATATCTCATAGGTGCTGTTATTTTTCTTGAAGATTCACATTTAGTTATGTTTTGTAAGGACTGGAGACTGCAATCTTTTTTTAGAGGGGAGAGTTTTATCTGTGCTTTTTTCAAATAGGTCTCTACAACAATGCTCTGCTACTGAATGTTCTGGTACCTTTCTTGTAGCATTTTCCATTTCCCTCACTGCAGTCCACCCTACAAGAACTACATATTACCTTCTCATTGGGCAGTATATGTAATTATATGCTGTATGACAAATAATAGATGGAATGCTGTCATTACTTGTGAGGACATATTGCGGTTGCACTGACGTTCTGTCTATGGAGCTTATATTCTGGATAGGTTCCTTCCTTACCATGCCTTCACTGATGCATGCTGTGGTACTTACTCAGGAAATCTTAGAATGGTGAAGCAGTACCTCTCCATCCATACCAGCCAGACAAGTGAACAGGTGAGCAGTGAGAAGGATGCAGACAGTATGGACTGTGCAGTACTCTAGCAGCCTGCTTTTTCATGTTTATAATAAAACAGTGATGAACCATAATAAGTGAATGAAAGAAATGAGTGGCTGTACTGAACAAGGAAGTTGTGTTGCTATGTCAGTCTTTGTGCAGTGACAAGCTTGCATCTGATGAAGACACTAGCTTTGAGACTTGTATCAAGGCCATGCATCTATGGCAGTGCAATGCACCAACAACCAGTTAGTCCCCACTCGCTTCCCCCTCCTAAATTGTCAAGAAAAATAAAAATAGCAGCAGCAAAGAGTCAGAGGTTAATTGTTAGTCAAAAAGAAATTCCTTCCTCTTCCTGTCTTTGTCTCTTTAAAGTAGTAATCCCTGGCAATATTTGTTTCCTCTTAGTCTTAGATTGTTTTCCACATCTTTATCAAATTGTTTTGCTTCCAAGAAAACATGTTTATGTAATGTTGCACAGGGTAGTCTTGCTTGTCATAAGTGTGCTTTTGTAGATGGTGGTATAACAATGTAACAATTTCCAGTAGCCTTCAAAAATACAAAACTTGAATAAAAAGCAAACAGTAACCAAAAAGTAGCACTAGACAACTGCATTATAAAATATCAAATATATATTAATCCCAAATGACAGGATAGCACACACAAAAGCCCTGCACTTAAAGACAAAAACTCTTGAGTATACTGTCTCTGTCCCTTTATTCCAATAAGTAATTTTAAAACATTTTTAACTAGTTATATTTTCTGTGAATTTAAGGTTAAAGGGTAGGACGCTGCAGGCATTGGTATTGTAGCCTACATAACCTTTTTTTTTTTTTTTTTTTTTGAGATTTAATGTGACATAGATTTGATGGCCTGATACTATGATTAACTTGTGCTTCAATTACACCAAGTCCATAACCATAGTTTTAATTTGCGGAAGTAACCTTTATGGCCTTTGGAGAGAGGTGGTAGCAGTGTGCTGCAAGATGGCAAGTACTTGAAAATATAAGGTGATGCACTGTGAAAACAAGAACTCAAAGGGAGTTTTACAAGCCAGAGGACTAGAGCTGAGCATACTAAGTAAAGGTTGCAGGATTATAGTATTTCTTAAACTCATCCATTTAGGATTAAGATGGTAGAGGTTAAAACAAGCTGCTGGTATGCATTGACTGGTCTGGGTGAGTTTGGAATCAAGAAGAAGAATATGGTTACCTCTGTGCAGTTGTCTTTTTACAAGCCTAGTACTTGTCTAGTTTTGGAAGTTTGGAAGCCTTAGAAAAAGGATTTGAAATTTATGGGAAAAGGTGCAGAGAAGGTTAACAATGCTGTGATTTGAATTATAAGCAAGAAAGATTTTAGAGACTGAATTTACATAATTTAGAGAACTGGAGGGGCACAGACAGTTTGACCTGGGACTTAAAGGTTGTAGGTGTGGTATGATAAGGAAGAAAACTGGTTAGGAAGGATAGAGGAAGAGGAATGTCTGATAAATGATGCAGGGGAATCAAAGACCAGACTTTGGAGTTTTTTTTTATGGAACGTATGATGGAACCCGTGCATTTTTATTAATCTGGATGGAAGGTAGAATATAAAATTGGAACAACTTTTAAGAGGGAGACAGCAGTAGAACAGTTGCATTTAACTGAGTGTGCCAGATAAACCTTGGGTGTTTCTCCATAAATGATTTTTATAGAAGCATTATTATAAAAGGCTACTACAATGCAGATGGCTCTAACCCAGAGTGATAGTCTTGACTATAACCAAGGTGATCTTGGACCAATTATCCACCTGGGCACTAGAAAACATGACTATAACTTTTCTTTTTTGCACTAATTCATGTGTTGATGACAGACTCAAGGAAGGAATTGTACTTCCTATCTCTGTGTGCTGCAGCATTAAAATCAAGCTAGTGTTATTTTTAGACTCTGCTATGTTTGCCCAGGTGATTAAGACATCAGGTCAGTGATTTTTTTCATCCAACAGCAATAGAGTTATTTGACATATTCCAAGCTGTTACTTTTCATGGTCAGTGTTTTTTTTAACCTATCCATTATCTCACTCTGTACCACACATTATTCCCATGTATGGAGAACAATTTTTCACATATTTAATTCTGTGCTGATTTCTGTGCACTGGCAACATTCTGACTGCCACCACTGGCTTCATTAGGCAATGTAATAGTTTAACCACACCTCTTTGTCTACTTAGATCTCCTTTCGTAGTAACTCCTCTGACACTTTGACTACTAATCAGACCTAGATTGCCAATAGCAGAGATAAAAATTCTGCTTGGGGTACTGCAGCAGCCTCAGGGAAACAGCTGATAATGCTTTTCTTACTAAAAGAACTAAAACACTTATGCTTGGATAGAAATAACTCCCTTTCCTACTACATTGTACAAGCATAAACATTTAGACTACTACTAAGTCAAACAATTTACAAGTTTGATGTATCCAAAACCATTGCTATTCAGTAAATGATTGCTTCGATTACAATTCTTGGGCCAAAACTCATTAATGAAGATGTTTATCATTTTTATTGCTGGTTAGCTTTATAGTTAAGGGATATCTGAAAGACCCTCAATTTATATTGATAAGTGATATTACTGACATTTTCCCTGATGTGAGTCGTAAATACAATTTTGTACACTGCCCACACTACATTCCTCACACAGTGCTTACCAGACACACACACACACACACACACACACACACACACACACACACACACACACACACACACACACACACACACACACACACACACAGAGGTTTTCTAATGCTGAGACTCTTAAAAAAAACTTCCCATTTCTCAAAAACCTCCAAAGCTACTTAACAGCAACACTATTCTGCAATCACTAAAACACACACCAAATACAATGCCAAACATATCTCATAAGCCTACGCCAAATGGCCCACCAACAGCAAAGCCCATAATACAGGCATATACTTTACCTAATACTCTTGTCATTGGGGACGTCATTGTGCACAAATATGACCCACTCACCAGGTTTGATAATGAGACGATAACTGTTAGTTGCCTTTCTAGAGCCAGGATCCACAATATCATGCATGCACTCATGTCTCTGCATCCCAGATACCAGTATGATTCTGTCATAGTCTATATGGATGTAAATTACCTGAGATGTACTGCACTAGACTGTATGAAAAGACATGTCATGGATCTCTCAGAATATGTGTTACAGGTAGGTATGAGTCTTGCATCAAGCAGCATTCTACCTTTACCAAGGATGATGCCACAGTATGAACAAAACATGACTGATTTTAATAATTGGCTTAATTTCACGTGTCACTCCAGGTGGATCCAGGATCCATCAGCATGAAAGGACATGGTCAACAGACCACATGATGCCTGCACCTGTCTCCCCTAGGCTTTTGGAGATTGGCTTAAACTTTATTCACCCCTTGCAGCCTTTTCTAGGCAATGCCAAAAAGAAAAAAAAAACTACCAACATAGTGAAAAAGTCTCTAAGTAACCTTAACGTATTACTGCTCAATGCAAACAGCTTAAACAAGACTAAGCACTCTTCAAGCCCTCCTCACTCTGGAGAATATAGACATCTGTGCTATGACTGAGACTTGGTTTAAAGCCATAGAAAATACTCCAGCAGTGCAAAGCTACATTGCATTCCACACATTTAGACCAACAACAGTAAAGGATTCTTAATAACTAGGGTCTCGTGGGTGATCTGTTCAGTGACCCACAATCCTCTCTTCTTATTCATCTTATTGCTTTTACTTTGTACTCCAAAATCCTTGCAGTTCTCATCATAGTTTTTTTGCATCATCTAGACACTGTCGGATTATTAGAGGTTGTAGATCTGGTGAACTTAAACTCCTTTTCTGTATTACATTCTTCTCATACAATTTACGAACCTTGACAGCACTGCATGGTGCAGATAACTTTGCAGTTTTTGTTTTTGAAACTTGATTGCCAGATTTGACCCCTTCCCTCTTGTTCAAGGGTTAGCCTTGGATGAACTGGCACCCTAGGCAAAGGGGTTTCATGTTGTTCTGTGTTGCCCCTCACACACTTCACTACATTTTTTTAAACAACTTTTTTATCAAAGGATGGTATAAACATCTTGTTTAAGGGACGCAATTCAGACTTGCTCTTCAGCTTTGTTTTTCCTTCATCCTTTCAACACACCCCTAACTGACCAAGTCTACACTTTAATAACTATATTAAGCTGGAAGGTCTAGGGGACGCTAGGAGCATTTTAGAGCTTTTTTTCCCACCCTTTTAATTCTGTGATGGCCTGCACAAAAATCTCACATAAGGAAAGAAATTCAAACTTTCTTTTTTATTTCAAGGAAGAAATTAGTTGTATTCAAAACATAATGCCCAGAGTTGACCAAATAACACTGTACACTAAATGTAGAAGATAAATACTTATGATTGATGTATAATGATATGTAGAAATAGTACCTGCCTCCCTAAACAACCTTAACAAACGTAGTCGTTTTCGGTGTATCCCCCTGTGATGTTACATTGGTATGAAAATTAAGGGACAAATGGCAATGGTCGTATATTTCAAGTTGCTGCTTTCATATGTATGTGCTACATGCCTTCTCACTCCCACCTGCAAAAGATAGCCACCTTCTGTATACCCGTCCGACGTCAGACTTGTGCAAAATTGAAAAAACAAATGGAATATATTTCCTGTCAGACATATATAAATAGACTGTCTTTTTACCATCCCCAAACTATAGCCACCAGTATATGCATCTGATTTTGAGAGGAAAGTGAAAATAAAATACAGTAATGATTCCAACATGTTAATTTTAGACAGTATACTGCTCCTATTCAAGTTAATGACCCTGTATGCATCCCTCTGACAACTGTGAGGAAGGTTATACAAATAATGATCAGACTGTCTCCAGCCAAACACAAGAGTGCGCTCTGAGGTTTGAATGGAAATTTAAATAAATAATGACATCATCTATGACTTCCCACAGCTACAGTCACCTTCAATGTACAGCGTACACCTCTTAGCAGGGCTGGTTTTAGACTAGGAGGGGTTCAGAATAGAGGCCACTTCTATGCCCATGTCAAAATCCACTTGTACAGCTTTGGTGTGCAGAGGCCACCAGCCCCACCAAAAGCTCTGAAAGTCTGTTTTTTTTGTGATGCATTTTAGCAATTATTTTTTATTTTATTAGTTAATTAATGTATTTATTTATTGAGGGATGACTGTTTAAACGAGCCAATGAAAAAAAAAGTTTCATCCAGACATCCCCACACCAATCAGTTACAGCCACTTCTCTGTACAATTCAGATGTTGGTCTGTGATAAGAGGATGACCATGTAATGCATTTTAACTTTGTTCCAAACAAACGGTTGCCATACATTAAAATATTCCAAGTTGCTTCACACAAATCGCCATAGTCTTGCAAAGTCAGAGTAACACATATACACCATCAACTAGCCCTTTTTCCTGCACAGAGTCCCAGCAACTAAACCTAATCTGTCTGTACTTAGATGTCCAGTTAAGCAGTCCATGTTACATCTCTCAAATGCACATTCGTCCTGCAAAGCCAAATAGTGATGCTTAAACTGAATAAATGACAACAAAGTCAATTTCTTTCATCCAGCCAACCCCAACTCCCATGTAGAATTTATAACCACAATGTCTGATGGCTATATAATATTTTTTCACCTAAATTTCTCTTCCCAGACAAATTGCTCTGTATAAACAAGTTGCTACCCATTAACATATTCCAACTTGCTGCACAGAAATCAAAAAGCCAGAAATATTGCTGAAGATCTGATTGATCACTGCCAGCATTATTTTACTGCTTCTGTTTTTACAGCACACCATTCCTGTCAATTGTCCAGAATTCTACAGTATATTCCTGCTTTTGTCTCATATTTTGGACCTATCCCTTGTAAAATTTTTGATAAACCAGAGAGTACACTCAATCATTAAAGCCAGATATTAGAGATTCATACTTCCTATTTTTCAAAAAAAAAAAAGTTTAATATTAACACAGAGCCTCACTCCTTAGTCCCTATCTGAACAACATGGTTTTGCCCCTACATTTGAGGATTTTGTGAGGTCTGTTCTGTGTGACCTCACAATATTTGTGATGTAACCTGGCAAGAA
The DNA here is from genome assembly GCF_019279795.1 of Protopterus annectens. NCBI lineage: Eukaryota > Metazoa > Chordata > Ceratodontiformes > Protopteridae > Protopterus > Protopterus annectens. Next base: position 468,758,052 of record NC_056749.1, on the reverse strand, counting down.
TGATCAAGTGGAGTACCTCGCCCGGAGTATCCGTCATTCAGTGCTAGTGTTTTATTTTGAGGGGTGTGTTTGTTTTATATTTCTTTATGCATTTATTTTAGAGTGAAGAAACAGTACTTCATTGTTCTAAAAAATAAATAAATGTTGATATAATACCATGAAGCACAGCACTCTAGGCTGTCATCTACTCGGCCTATGTGCAAGACCAGTCCTGACTGTAAAGTTAACCAGTAATGTTTTGAAAATCCCATCTACATTATAGTCAAAGGTTGCATATTGCCATGGACCTAACCATGTAAATAGTTGTGCATATCGTTAGATATGTAGAATTTAGAATGGTTTTCTTTTGATTATGTGAAATTGTTTAGAGTTATTTATTCACTGATTTTTAAGAAACTGCACAACATCATTATGGTGTACAGCTGTCTTGAGCATGCTGAAGCTGGTTTCAGAAGGAAAAAATGGATTCTGTTTGTGTGAAACTTTCTGACCTTTGTGGAGGTACTGCATCAAAGTAACTGCTGTCCTTTTTCTTGTTGTCTGGGACTGATAGTGAGACTTGAGAAATATCTGTAACCTCTGTGAAGTGTACTGGTTTAGAGCCTCTGTTGTAATTTCCTTTCTTGTTTGTCTGGAAATATCACTTGGATGCTGGGCATTCTAACTGGAAGAGAAAGCTACATCATGATTCTTGAATTATAGTTCACTGCACCCACCATCTCTGTTGCATCCCTGTGTGAGATGGATCACCCTCCAGTATGGGCTTTGTTCCCTATGTCCCCTGTCTATGATTCTGATTCTGTATTCTGAGCACCAACAAGACAAATGCAAACTACTATAGCAGCATCATCCTCTTCCTGAATACATACAGTGCCTATTCCCCCTTCCGTCTGAGAACCATCACACTGGCATTGCATCCTTATCTACATTGCTGTTCAGACTTCCGCACTGTCAACCTGTTCCTCGGGATATTTGCCCCTTATTTGCACAACAAATTCTGTTACTCTAGATGCACAGTATATGTGGCATAAGCCAGAAATCTGATATGAGATGCATTTTGGTATTTTGTTCTTTTGACAGCACAGTTAGGCAGTAACGTGTGTAAAAGCAGATGTTCTGAAGCATCTATGAAAGGAGAGAACAGCATGCTTGGAGTACTTTGCTTTGTATGTTTTTGCTTTACACCTAAATTAGTAAAGGGAAACACTGGATTATTGAACAACACAACAGCCTCCTGTTATGTGGCAGCAAGGACAGACAGGTGCATTATAAATTAATCTGCTACTTTGTCTTAAGTTATCTAGTCCTCTTTTCTGATTGGGGGGATTAAAGATAACTGAAATATTCCCTGTACAAGAGACGGGAAGAGAGGGTATTGTCAGTTTCATATTATAGAACAGAACTTGCCTGTCATATAGCTGTTCAAGGAGATCAGCACAAATTAAAATTTTTGTTAGAGATAGTAGAGGGAAGGGATATTTGGAACAGGATAGCAGTTAAGGAACAAGACTGGATTTTAATCCTTTGTGTTGATAAGCCACCAGGTATTAATGAGTCTGTATCTTTAAAACCAGCTCTGAGAGCCCATGCACTTCCACATTGATGTAGAGATTTGTTATTAGACTCTAACTTGTTAATGGTTAGTGACTTATGTGATATGTATTTTGATATATTAGTATATATAAGTTAATATTTTCTGGGTCTATATTATGTCGAACTAAAACAAGTTTGAACATTGTAATATCGAACCCTAAAGTCCGAAAGTTGAAAATAGCAAAGCCATGGCACATCGGCTTTTTTCCCAGGGAAAAAAATTTGTGGGCCATTTTTGGGGCTTTGCTATTTCCTCCACTGTGGTGCAATCTCGGAGTTGGTATATTGGGTTGGGTACATCTTCCTGTTTAAGTTTAAGGTTACATTTTTTTTTTGTCACGGAACAGCGATTTTTTTTCCCTAGGGAAAAAAATCGCTGTTCTGTGTTTTCGCTTTTGTTGGGTTTCGGACTTTAGGGTTCGATATTACAACAATCGAACTTTTGTAAGTTTGATGTTGTGATATATACCCATATTTTTTATGTATAGAACATGTAAAGAACTGCCTGCTCACAGTGTTGTTCTCCCCTTCCCCCTACCCTGTTTATTACCTTAAGCCAATCCCAAAGTTAATAAATATTACCTGTGGCAGACACCATTTTTAAAACTACAACCACCCTGCTACAGGCCTCATGAAGAGCTCAGTGTCTCTCCAGTAAGTGTTTTACGACTGTATATGCTTATTTATGTTGAATTGTGTTACATAGACATCTAATATGATTTATGCTTTATTACTGGAGGTTACTATGGCACGCTAGCATTGTGTTTGTCTGCACCGAGTTGTTTTTTGTATAATAGTATGTACTATCTGCATAGCTGCACCTTGTTAACTAATATTATTCCTATAAATGTGTTGTGCGTAGACAACTCATACTGTTGCCTAATTATTTCTATATATATTTGTGGTGTTAGTGGTGGATAGAATCACATTAGAGAGCTGCTCGCTATATTTTTATCTGTGACTGCATACCTATCAGCTGAGGTCCCTTCTCACTGATGTGTTTTTCCAATTGGCTCAGTATCTGCATATACTAGTAGCTGATTCAAGACATATTTTACTGTATGCAGTAGCTATTTGCTCAGTTTGTTTTGTAATCTTTATAATGTATCTTTACCATCTCAAAAGTGCTTACTCCTCTCTGTACTCTTCTTTTCTAGACCTAACACCACTCTTAGTATTTAGCTGCTGTGCCACTTTTATCTTTTATCCGACCAGTGGATACATTGTTATGAGAAAAACGCAGTCCGGGTCTGAACTGTTTGCAAACACAAACAGCTAACGTTGACTTTGTGCATGTGTCTAGCTGTTTGAGTTAATAGTCATTATCCCCTGGAGAGCACTCTGCTTTTCCTTGTAAGCGGCCCCCCCACTCCACTCACACTTATCTTCCATTTCTCTTTTATTCCCTTCTGTTAGCAAATAGTATCCATAACTGATCAAATACCGTGTGTTTGTTAATTTAAATTGAGACCACAGTAGCCTTCTGCTACAAGGTTATCCTGTTCTTCCACCTGAGAAATGGTTAAGAAATGACTTACAGCTTCAGAGTGGTCCTTGGTCAATTCTGATTGTTTCTTAAACACAAACTTGTCTTTTGCTTGGATTGTGGCTCATCCCCAACCCGCTTTATTCCCCCTCACTATGCTCGGGCTCACTGCGTTCCTCTCCCTGCCCCCAAATCCCACACGCCCCCCCCATACCTGTAATTTAAACTTGACCAAGCCACACCCACCAGAGTTCAAATCACCAAATTTGCTTAAGTAATTATAACTAACCCCTCTCATTACAAATGACTACTTATCTACAATACATTTGCACTCGCACACAGTAGCAACTACCCAATAGAAACATACCCAGTAAACACCCCAAACATCTCATGCATAACTTCTAACATTGAATATGTGACATTATAACCCACCCCTCCTACACCAAAACTTCCTACCACATTAACACAAACTATCTGTATTACCTTCTCTGGTACCTAAACCCATACTTTAAATTTTTACTAATATCTCCTTAATCCCAAACTCACTCCACATTATATCCTGAATAGCCATCATGTCTACCAAACCTCTTTCACTTTTAAGTCAAATACTACTACTTATTACCAAATTTTACCTAACCTATCTCACCCAACCTCTCAGTGCAAATCACCCACCCCCATTTCATACAACTAACCCAGTCTCCATGATGCACACATATTCCTCAACCTGCATATCACCCAGTCTCTACCCCTTCAGTAATAGTATGCTCTTCACCTACAAACTCTTACCTAACCCCCAAAACTATACTTATATCTGTATTAGCCACATCCCCATAAAGCTTACACCCCATAGATTACATACCAAGCAACTCAAATACCTCTTCTACCATCTCATCTCTATCCTACTCTCCAGCGACATTCACCCAAACCTTGGTCTCCCCCATACATCTCAGCCTCCCCAATCCCATCCTCCTCCCACAATTGGTAAACCCCTCCATTTCTCAGCTCTAAATGCTCAGAGCAACAAAATTTCTAACCTCCATGCCTGGTTTCTCCATAACCATCCCGATATTCTGGCCATCTCAGAAACCTGGCTCAAATCCCATATAAAAGACTGAAGTAACACCACCCAACTACTCCCTAATTAGGAATGATAGAACACACAAAAAAGGAGCGGGAGTTGCTCTCCTCTACTCATCATACCACTTGGTTACTCCCTATACCAAACCTATTCCCAAATTTGGCAAGGCAGAACTAATTCCAGCCCTACTTCATATAAACAAGCATAAACATATACGTATAGTCTCCCTTTATATCCCTCCTGGAGACAATATCTCAACCCTTGAAGATATTTTCTCCTGGTTCTCTAACAACATCACTAATGAAACTATAATCCTGGGTGATGTTAATATTACCTGGTCAAAAATTCAATCTCCTACAAACTCACTTAATTTAAACTTGTAAAACTTCGCTCAGTTTATTAACTCAACAACTATGCCTTCCAAGACCTTCCTTACTGGAAGCATCCTGGACTGGATGATTCTAGTTTCCCATCCACATTACATCTCTGATAGTGGCACTCTGCCCAACCCATTAGGCGACCACGTCCCAGTTTTGCCCACCGTCTTCCCTCCTGCATACAACTAACTCATACCTACACCTTCACTCGCTGTCTAAAAAACTTTAATCCTAGCACATTCTCAAATGCACTAAAAAAAATGAACTGGAACCCACTAAAAACCCTTCCCTTAGAAAATGCTGTTACCTACTTTAACTCAACTTTCCTCAACTTGCTTGACTCCCACCTCTCATGCGCACCACCAGCAGCCTTTCTTCATTCAAAACCTTACTTCACACACACACCTAACTTCACTATGGGAATGCTCTTGCTCCCACCCCACATAATCTCCCTACACTATGACTACTCTCTACAAGCTATAATTCACAATAGCCTCCCAATGTTTGGTATCCCTAATAAACTCTAGGAATTAGCATAGAATGGTACAATTCAGTAGCCTAGAAATGAACTGCATGAATTAGCATAACTGTTAAAAAAAATTTAAACCGTTTCTGTTATTGCATTGTGTTAATATGTTAAACTGTTAAAAACTTTGTAAATATTACTCTTATTGCATTGTACTAATATGTGTTTTTCTATTTGTTTAATTTTGCTTCATTTGTGCACTTTACATTTCTTTAATAACTTACTCATGTTAAATCTGTAATTTGTAATTTTCTGGAGTTTTTCTCCCCAGGACTCCATTGGAAATGGGCTCCTCGTGGACCAATGGACTATCCTGGCAAACAAACTATAAATAAATAAATAAAATAAATAAATATTATATTGTATTTGTTTGAGGTGGTGGTTGTGCTTTTAGAGGTTTTATGCTAAGATTGTTTTGTTTCTGATTGGTTAATTGATGCATGCTACTAATTTAAATGTGAACTGTTGCACTAGAGGTTTGTCTGATGAAATGATCAATGAAGCACGAAAACACTTACTTTTTATTCTTTTATTCCTCTTGTGCATTTGAATAAACCACTATTCCTACCTGTGGTGGTTGAGCACTTTGTGATACTTGGATTTATTGACTATTATCAGTGTGAGACCTTTATCTGTCAGCATACTTCGGTTTTAGAGACTATAATAAAAAAAAAAAAAAAAAAAATCATGTATGAGCTTACAACAGGAAAATCTATTTTGTTGATGAGTTGTTTTTACTAATCAAAGGCAAATTGAGATCAAAGTCAGTACTGGCGCTGAGACGAATTAGCTATATGAAAGGTAGAGAAAAGTGTGGGAAGATGTTTATGGAATTTCAAGGAGTATGTTGGAAAAATGATGCAGAGAACGTATCATAGCAGATCATCTCGCCCCCATGCCTCTGAGCATAAAAATAATAGCGCTGGCCTTTAAAAATCATAGCAGAATTCCCAAAAGAAAAGCACTTTGTTATTGCTTGGAATCATGTAGTTAGTAATAAGGAATTTTGTACAAACTTATTTCATTAAATTAATAATATATACAACATTAATCAACAAAAACAAAATCAATAAATCTGGAAGGAACAAAGCAAAATCTGAGTTCCAGATTCTTTTTCAAGAACTACTCTCTCTCTGTATATATATATATATATATATATATACATGCAGCCTGGGGAAACACTAAGGTGTGTTAGATAACGCATTTTCTTGTCACTTTGGATGACACAGAAACGACAACACCATGGTGTGTGAGGCTCCATAAGACATTGATAAGTGCATGCACACAAGATTATAAAGCAGTCTTTGCTACGATCATACATTTGTTGACCTGCTTTGGACTGAAGACCAAAAACATAGAGCACATGATTTGACATGTGAGGTTTGTTGTTGCTGTTCAAAGTGTAATGTAACAAATTGTGTGTGAATTATCTGTAAAACACTTTACAGGAATGAAAAAAAAATTATACACTGACAACTTGCTCAGAATAAAATTATTTCTTCTGGTTTGCCTGCTGAAAGAAAGCTATCGATCTTAAGAAAATCTTGTGTCTTTCGGCTTTTCCCGGTTAGGGGTCGCCACAGAGGAACTCCGGTCCGCTAATAATTGGTAGTTGATTTTTACGTGCCGAGTTACCAGCCCTGATGCACAACCGTCAACGAAGGTACACCATTCTTAAGAAAATAATTTTCATATTTTTGCCAAAATAGAAATGACTCCACTCTTGTCATAGCTACCCTTTTTGTTAACTTGCCACCTGTGCAGCTGTGCTGTGCTTCAAAGTTTCATTGCAAATGTAGTCACATTTGTTAGTTAATAGCAATGCATCACATTTTTGCTTGCTTTTTATAATCCTTATTGTTTATTGTAATATGATTACACATCTTTTGTATCCATATATTTATAAGTATAGTTCGATAAACCTAAATCGTAGCCTAGTAGTCTTTACACATCAAGCATATTTAACGTATTTAAATGCCAGCTATAAAATGCTTTGAAAAATATGTAGAAATATGTCTGAACTAATACTTGTCTCTAAAATGTTTGACAACATTTTGAGTATACTGTGAGCAGACAAAAATGAAAATTGAAGATTCTTGCACAAAAATTCAAGATGCAGATGTTTCTTTCCATTTAAAATTAAGTGCATTCAGATATTTACCCATCTGTCTTGCTCAACAGTATTACTTCAAAATGGTAAATTTATCATATAGAGTCTCTTACTAGGACTAGAAATAAGCAAACATAGCATTAGGAGCTCAACCCTCATAAAACTAGCCAGTGCTGAAGAAGTTAACTTGCTGATTTGCTGTCTGTCACTTACCCAGCATATCCATTAGCTCCAGTGAGGGGCATTCATACAGAGGAAGATATGATTTAGAAGCAAGGCAATAATGAAGGTATAGTATGATCTGCTAACCAGCTTTAGCCTGTATTCGTAGGTTAAATGTCTTTATCCTCTACCTACATACTGCATGACTTAACCAGACCAGCACTTTAGGGTTACCATGAAGAGACGTACTGGAGGTTTTGTGAATCAGAATGAGGGAGAGATCAGTAAGTAAAATATGTACCGCAGGCAGTGATGATTATAAAACTGTTCACAGAATAATGAAATAAAGTCGAGGAGGTTATAGCTAAGCAGCTACTTGGGCCAACTGTAAATTCAAACTTAAGTGACCATGGGATTAAGATGTGCAGACTTTCTTTTGTTTGCATGCTGAAACACTGGAATGTTTGCATGTTAGAAAAGATGGTAGATGTGAGTGGGACGCTTCTTTTCATAATATTCTCCAGTGGATGTGAACTGATGATTTCATAGAATGCTTTCTTTTAATTGACGATCACAATTGGAAGTGTGTGACACGGAATGAGAATTTCTGCTCCCACAATAAGAGATCTGAAATTAAAGTTGGAAGGAGACATATTTCTGGCATATGAATAATTTTGTCAGCAGTTGTTTTATGCATTTTTACTGTCTTGTTTAAAAAACTGTTCGAATGACTACAAGCTGAATTCTTTATCCCCAAGATTTCCATCTGTGCATCTTTATTCATCCATACTCCAGTTAGTAATTTAATCGAGTTCAAGTTCACAGGGGAGCTAGAGCCTTTACTAGCATTCAGTGGATACAAGGCAGAGAAGGTGATCTTGTACAGGACACCCGTCACTGAAAAGATACAAATGTTGTCACACACACACACCCAACCACCCTCCCATCCACCTATGGGTAAGTTTGATAATCATTTATTCATCAGTGGCACATTGTTGAGATGCAAGAGGCATCAGAGCACATGGCACAACCTCACAAAGACATAAGGAGGCCTTATAGACTTCAGAGAAGAAATTTCATAGGTTCATAGATAATTACTAGGCTTATGGCACAAGAGCCTTTATAAGCCCACCCAATAATACCCAGGATGTGACAGCATTATATCTTAGTGACCCCAGGTATGGTATGGGGTAGTATCAGGGTAGTGGGTCTTTGGTTGTTGGAGCCCTGAGTCATTTTACAGACTGCCTCTGTCTGTAAGGGACATAGATAGCACCCTGCAAGTGAATTTACAGTTCCCTATACCCTATACACGTATCCAAATTCTTTCTTTAGAGAGTAAGGGATAGGCTTTGTTTTATTTTATTGTTTATTCCATAGACAAGGGTAGCCTTTGGTATTCAAATCTGTCTATCCAGCAAGCTCTGTTAGCGTCACAAATAAGGATCAGGTCCATGGAATGCATAACCCTTGTAAGTTTTTTCATGCAAATATGTAACATTTTCAACAGGGCTGGATGAGAGAATGCTTTGTAGGTCAGCCATAAGTCACCTCTCAAACTATATGGAGTAAAGGGATAGGGCCTTTAGTTGGTCTGCATAAGACATGTGTCTTATACTTTGCATTTTTTCAGTGAGAAACCTCTGGGGCCACTCCAGTTGGTTTAAGTGCCTGGTTAGGTACATGCAGAAGAGAGCATTGTACTCTATTATGGACTTGAGGGCTGAGTACAGTGGCACTATGATATCCTTTGATCTTGATGCCATGCCTTTACTTATAAGTTGAGTTACACAGAAAGATTTCCTCACTACTGTAGCTACTTGGTGGTCATCATTTAGGTTACTATCTGTCTGTGTTCCTAGGTCCCTCACCACTGGGTCTACTTTTAGGGGTGTGCTATCGATATTATAATTTGCAGGAATATCTGATTTACCAAAGGGTATTATTATGCTTTTTTAGTATTTAGGCCCAGACCATGGTTTTGACATCAGTCATTTCTCATTTTTAGTTTTGTCTGCAGGATGTCAACATCATTTGGGGATTCAGTGGTTGTTCCCAGCTACAGTAGTTGGTGAACTTGGTGAACCAGAGGCCTTCAACACTGGCCTTCACTTCTGAGAATTATATATCAAACAGGGAGGGGTCCCAACACAGAGCATTCACCTATCATGTGTCCTGCCAGTGAGCCAGTTTCCTATCCATCCGACAATGTAGAGGTTTATGCCTGACTCAGTATGTTTATCTATGATCCCTGAGTAGGGGATTGTGTCAAAAGCTTTGGCCATGTCTAGATGAGTGATGCATACTATTTTACCCTCATTCATGGCCCTGTTGACTTTCTTGGAGAAGACCACCAGACTAAGCAGGCAAGTCCTCCCTTTGACAAAGCCAAATTGGGTCTGGTCCAGTGTTTCAAGATTTTCTGTGCTGTTATTGATTAGGTCTATGATTCTCTCCATGGCCTTGCAGATAAGGCAAGTCAAGCTTATGGGTCTGTAGTTATGTGGGTCAGCTGATGGGGCCCCATATTTGTGCAGAGAGATGACTGTTGCAGTCCTCCATTCTTCTGGGACAAAGCCCATCTGGAGGTTGTGGTTAAAGAGGGTTTCCTAGTGGCCCTGAGTCTGTTTTAAGCTATTTAAGAGGCATCCTGGAATGTTGTTGGGACCCATAGAGGATGAGGTTTTGGATTTAGAAGGTACAGTAAGGACGTGTTCCTTCATAATGACTGGTAGGGGGGTGGTTGCGGATATTTCTGTGGGGGGGTGCAGGAGGTGATTGGGGGAGAAGCCTTAAATGGGCTATCTTCTGTGACCTACTATACAGAGGCACAGTCAACTAATCTAAGAAGGGTGGCAAAAGCCAAACACACTCTGGCTAGGCTTGTAAATACCCTAGGGCAGATAGCCTAGTATCAACCTATGAACCTATGAACCTATGAAGTTGAAATGAACTTATTGGCTAGCAGGTTTGGTGTAGTTTCAGGCTGGGCGTAAGTGTTGCCATTCATGATAACTTGGCACATTGCTGCACATTTCCCCTGAGGTTACAAACATAATTAAAAAAGCCTTATGGTTCTCTCTCACATAGGAGACCATCTTTGCCTCATAGTTTGCTTTGGAAGATTTGATCAGCTATCTAATTTGTTTAGATTGGTAAGTGTCTTTCTTCACTGTTTTGTCTGTTCCTTTATGGCTTCGGAGATAATTTTTTGCTTTTGTTTTATAAGAGGGTCCTTCCAGGGTGGTTTATTTTTGCCAGTAATCATAGGTTTCACTCAGACAGGTACTGCCTCCTCTATGCAGCTAGGAATGTGTTTCTACGGTGCTTTTATGTACAGCTCAGAGTAGGCCTCAGTGTCATAGGAGGTTACTAGGCTATTGGCCCTGCGGCCCTTATAAACCCAGCCAAGAGTTTAGCCCATGTTTAGACAAATCAGTACCCGCCGCCCCTGTCCAGCTGGGACAAGGGTAGAATCCCAAGGGTATATTTTCTATTTCCCATCCAGTTAGCCAGGTTGTGCTTAAAAAGGGGTAAAGAGGTACTCTGCTTGATGTGGAGAGGGAGTCTATTCCAAAAATGGGGGAGTCTCTGGGACACAAATCTGTCCTGCTCACAAGTCTTGTTGATGTCACAGACCAGGTTGAGGTCGCACATGTGGGTTACTCGAGTGGAGCTTGACTTGTGGATATGCAGCAGTTCTATTAAGGTGGGGTCCATGATTGTCTTCTATGCCAGACAGAGGTCATCTCTGAGGGGGGTGAGTATGAAACTGAGTAGAGGGATAGGGCTTTTAACCTAGTTGTGTATGGTAGATGTTTGTGGCCCTGAATTCTCCTGGTGAAGAACCTCTGTGGTCTCCCCAGCTGCTGCTTGTGCTTTGCAAGGTACATGCTGATAGGAGCATTGTGCTCAGTAATGGGCCTTATAAGGGAAGAATACAGGGATGTTATGACCTTCCTGTCCCTGGATGAGATAGCCTTACTTATAAGGTGGGCCACGTAGAAGGCTTTCCATACAATGGAAGCAACATGGTGGTCAAAAGTCAGGTTGCTATCAATCTGGGTGCCCTAATCCCTCATGACTGATAGCGTGCTTAGGATGTCATTATTAATGTGATAATTTGTGGGGACATCACACTCCCCTAACAGGACAATAATGCATTTTTGGTATTCAGCTTGAGGCCATGTTTCTGGCACCAGTCATTTGTCTGAGTGAGACCCTCTTGGAGGATGTCCACATCACTAGGGGAATTGATGACAACACCCAGCTTGCACTCATCTGCTAACTTGGTCAGCCATAGCCCACTGGTTTTGGCCTGCACCTCAGAAAATATCCCAAATAACAAGAGGCCCCAAGAAAGAACCCTGAGGTACGCTGCTTGTTACGGGTCTACTGCTTCAGATTCCTATCACATCCTAAAGACATCATTCTGTAATCATCCAAACAGCCCATGGATGTATTGGCATGTGTGAGCCTGTCAATCTTTGCATCACCCACCCAGGATTGACTTCACTGCCTCACACATCCAGAGTGACAGGATAGGCTCTGGCTGTCCTTGATCTTGACCTCAGTAAAGTAGGTAATTGGAGAATTAATGAATGAGAGAATGGATATCCATTTGTTAGTCAGGTAGGCCCAATGAGCACATATATTTCCTTTTCAGGGGTGACTTTGGAGCACATTCTGATTAAGCAACTTGCTCAAGCTCACACAATATGCACATGAGGGCTGAGAGAATCAAATCCTGTGCCATAGGAACTACAGTTCACAGCTTTAACTCTGCACCAACTGAAGTATGAGTAGTCCAAAAAAAGGAACATTCTCATTTTTTATTTCTAACAACACATTTGATTCCTAAATAATCATTGCTATGCTAGTGATTGTTCCCTAGATGATAGTGTTATCTGGCCAGTATAGTATTGTCCTAGCCTCCAGATGTAAGCATTGACTAGTAGAAAACAACAAAAAAAAAAACAGCAATCCTTTTCATGCCAATTTCTTTCTTTCTTTCTTTTTTTTTTTTTTTTGACCTTGTTTTCAAGAATTATGAGATCATTTTTAATGGTAGATGAGTTTTTGGAAGCACATAAAATCATACTTGTCACAGTTATAACATTATACTGATCTTTGGAAACACAAGCTTGCAACAAGGTCAGCGTTTAATATTTTTCCTATTTTTCACTGCAGCTATTTTTGACAGCACATGATTTGACAGCTGTTATTTTCATATCCTGTTTACACTATTGTTCTATCCTTGAAAGGAATGTTTTGCAGTCCACATATTCCATCAAACCTATCAAAGGAGTTTGAACATGTACACTGTCCTTTAGTGCTTTGTCATAGAGACTGGAAAATCTGAGGTGGATAAATATGGCTGGCATTACAATAAACATATGCATTTGCATTGCAAATTGTGAAAGCAGTCCTGTAATATTAATTCTTTTTATTTCCATATTCTCACATATAGTCATTCTGGAACTGCTTAATCTCTCTTCTTGTGGTTCCTAGTGCAGGTGAGTAAAAAATACCCAAGCGGCTTGTCAGTGCCAAATAGAAGTAGACACTGAACAAACCATAGCAGAGGAAAAGGTTAAGCTTAACATCCATCTTATTTATTTACATTTGTTTACCGGGAAATTCTGACTGGACACCTGTCCTTTTTCAGTGGAGGCCTGGGGAGAAAAGCTCCACAGACTTTATATGAGTAAATGACATACAATAATAAAGATGATGGCATACATTAAAGGAGAAACAGTTGATACTATTACAGTAATAAGTAATAAATTTGAAGAAAAAAACAGCTAAATGCTACACAGTACTAATAGGCCAACAAATTACCAACTTAAGCAAAGTAATCATTATTTTGTGTCTGAAGCAAGAAGATTATAAGAATTTCATGGGGTGCACAAGAAATCAACTATTTCACAGACTCCAAGAGCCATAAATTTTTAAGCTAAAGTACAGCTACCATAATGGATAATGGTAGCTCACAGTCACTGCTGATCAAACTGCATATGGAAGCTTTTTAGTAGAAATAAAATTGTCTCATGTTTAGATATTCAGTTATAATGTGCCAGGAATCACAGTTAGTAGGTAATGAAAAGTTTAAGAATGAACAATGTTAAGAACTGCAGACATTCCTCTGTTTAACAGATTTGTGTGTAATGCATAGTTCTCAATGTAGCATCAGGAGAAACGTTACAGTTTTCAGGTTGTCTCAGTCCCATGAGACCAATAGATAGTGATTAGGCTTTGTGTTTTTCTGTTGGTTAACTACAATGGTGGCGTGATGACTAGCCATTTATTTATTGACTTCCATTGGATGTTACGATATATAACAAATGGTTAGAAGTCATTGCAGATAAGTTAATTGTCTGCAAATAGCATAGTTTTATTAGCTTACAAACTTGTATTAATGCAATGTTTAGTGAATTATTGCAGCTTTCAGATTGGCTTAGTCCAGTGAGAAGCAAGACCAATGGTTAGAATAAGTTATGTTCTGTTCTATTGGTCAGTCATAATGAAGGCATGATGAATAGCTGCAATAGTACAGTTCTATTGGTGTTATGCTTTTGTATGAATGCATAGGACGTTTTGCATCATTACAGTTCTATATTGTAATCCGTGATCTGGCTACAGTTAATTTTATTCCATTGCTTAGTTAAATGCTATGAGAGGGGTAGCACTGTGAAGCTGAAGCACCCTATAGTGCAGATGGCTCAAAGAAACCTAGGGTCAGTGGAATTAGGGTTCACTGCCTGGGTCGGAACAATCTTTTTTTTGAAAATCCTTGAACTAGGCTCAGTGACGGTGGAAGAAGCCTAGTGGCGGTTGGACTACGTACCAATGTCATTAGGTCATCCTGTGTTGGAGAATGACTATAAATAGACTTTTTAACCTTAGTGTCAATATTTGCTGGTCCCAGTGTAGAGTCTTACAAAAGTAACCCAGTACAAGTTTACTATTTGATATTTATTTGAAGAATTATATGACAGATGAGTGTAGTATGTAAGTTGAGTTTTTACATTGTGGTAGCTTCATTTATAGGAAAGCACAGAATTGGTAAACAGTGTTTAGCTCCTAACAGTATGCAGCCATTGGATGAATACTTTGTGTGTAAATCTGTCAGGGCTAACAAACAAGTGTAGGGGTAGTCCAACAGGAGCCTTGTTACTCACATTGCTCTGACCGGTTTAAAATGTTAGTATGACATTGGGTACTACACGTTTCAGAGGATGTGGGATGAACTGGGGTTTTAATTGGAAGGTATAGATACTGCCTTGGATGTAGTTGGTTATAGACTGGAGCAATAGTATTGTTGTTGTCCATAATAAGTAGTGCTTATGTAGGGGACGTGAGAGTGGAGAATGGTGGGCCAGTCTGTGTCATGGTGATGATCTGGCACAGGAACAAATGGGTGAGAATTAAATTGATCACTGGGGAGGCAAAATACAGTAGGCCTGTGATTGGATTTAAGCCAAGAAAGAATTGTTCCATTTATCGGTCTAGCCGTGCCTTAATGGAACTGCGTGATTAGGATAATGGGTATGTGGAAAGACCAAAACGTGTGGAAACAACCGTGAGGAAGCATTGCAGTTTCAGAGTGTTCAAAAATAAAAATAAAATGTTATATAATGTTAATGGGATGTTAAAGGTTTGGAGGGAGGTAAGAACCTGCACCCAGGAAAAGAACATTTGGGTGGAAGCCTTACCACTACATTAAGGTGCTGCGGCTCGGAATGCACCACCATAAAAACTTTCTTCTTGTAAAGATCCTACTGTGATTAAGGTTGTGTGAAAGAGGAACTAAGAGATCCCAAACCATCAGTGCAATCCTTTCATCGGGGGGAAATAAATTAATTGCAAATTACTGGAATATAATCTTCTAATTAAATGTAATCCTGTACAGTAATAAAGAAGCATTTCACAAGTCCGAGGAGAGCTTAGTAAATAAAATCTGAAAATAGGAGTAGAGAAAGGGGAAAGCTAGAGGATGACTGTGTCACATTAAGTAGAGCTTTATTGGACCAAAATACCAGCACTTAATAACCCAGGAAGACCAAAAATAAAATCTGAAGTGAAGGTGGTAAAAACTTTTGATTGGCTCTCAAAATGATCAATTGCATTCGTGTTGATTGTAGTTTGTAGTAATTAGTTTGAAAATGTTTGCTATTAGTATGTAACATTTCTGTCGTTGTTCTTGGTCCCTCACCTAGGTACAAGTCTGTTGTAGGATACTCTGAGTTGCTCAAGTTGTTGTAATACTGTCTTGCTGCACCTAGGACCATTTTATAGCAAGCATTAACAGCTGTCCATATCCTTATTTCCCTTTGTACTCTGGCCTGTTATTTATAGTAAGGATATCTAGCTGCATCAAAGCATTTTACAAATGAGTCTAATAAATCTTAGAAGAAATCATTGTGTGTATATCACCCAAGCCTACTGATACTTTGAAACATGCATTGGCACATCCTAGCAGCAATTATAATTTAGCACCTGAGCCTACTGACTCAGCATGTTTTGTGGCATCCAAACCAACCTCTCTTCATTCTATTAGTGGCACTTAAATCTTGAATGAATCATGTGAGGCACTCACACCATCCTCCCGTGATACTGTTGGTAGCATCAATGCCTGCTACCAGCTATTCTAGAGTATTCTGTGTGCAAATTGTACTACTTGTTCATCCCTCATTCTGTTGTACAGAATCCATGCATTGCTCTTAGTACTGTAACAAACTGTGTACTATCCGCTTATTGTGTTTTGTTTTTTTTAACCTCTACAGCCCTCTTACTATTGTCAGTATACTGAATTTGTGTGTTACACTGAATTGTAGTTGTGTATTGCTCTTGGACTAGATTAGATTATGTCCTTCTATTGATTCCAGCAGTTGCACCAGTTTTAATGCATCATTTCCTCGTGTAAAAGATCTCCATAGCACAGTTTGTGTATCAGACATTTCACTGACTACTAACTAAATTTGTGCAGCATATTATTTCCCTCTGTGACTTGGCAAGAGTGGAAGCCCAGTCCGAGTTTTCATTCCACTGGCATTTTGAGAGAACATTACAGTCTAATGCTCAGTGGCAGCCAACTTCTACTACTGCAACGTGACTTTATTTGTGAGAGGTGTAATTTTCTGTATAACCTAGAAGCCACATTCTCACTAGTACAGATGTCTGTAAACAATACATAAACTGACCATTACCTCAAGAAGATTACACTAAGTATATGTTGAGTTTATTAAAAAAAATCACTCCCATGGCTGCAAGAGTCAGGAATAAAGAGCCTTGGCAACAATTTCATAACACAGGTACACCATATTCATGTAAATTGTTGTTTAACAGCTGACTTTGTTGTTGAACACATTGACTCCACACTCGCCTAGGCTGGGCGAAAGTTGACGTTTAGTTGTGTTTTCAGTGGCAGAATCTGTGATATCAAAAGGGCCGTACAGTCTCTTAAATAGGGGAAAATTTGCCTATGACTTGGTGGTGGCTGATGTAGTTATGAATGACTTGAATCTCTCAGACCAGTAGGACATGCAGAGACATATATTGGCATGTACTATGCATGTCTCAGATGCACATACAGTTCTGGCCCTGAGTGGAATTCTACTCTATACCAGGATAATGTCCAGAAAAAGAGAAGATAATTATCTTTAATGGCTAAGTAGTTGTTGGCAGTCTAGGAGAATATACTATGTGTCAACTAAAGAAGTGAATGAACCAAATTGCTTTGACAGTGGTGGTCTACATCTTTCATGTAGTGGACACAGCAACTGCTATCTCTGTACAGCCTTTTTTGGACAAAATATGCCTTCTGGACATTCCAACAGGACAAAAAGGATTGCAGTAAATTCTGTTTTAGACCAAATATTGTTACTCTACTCACCAAATATAGTGAATTCCAGTGATGTTTGCCACCTCCAAATGCAAAAATTGCAAATGTATAATTTAATTCAAATATGAATTGACTTTCATTTGCATGTGTTAGGCTGTGAACATATGTGTTTTATAATGGGAGTATACGTATGCCAGATAACCTTTGCAAACCATATTTCCATGTATAGGCTTTGTCACAATCAGACAATAAGCTGCCTTGAGTTTTCAGATTAGTTACATAAAACACTGTAGTCCAAAAGTGATCTATTTCCACCTTAGTTGATTCAAATGTATTGCATTGTTTAGGTGGGCTATCCTTTTCTTACTTCCATTGGCTATACAATTTAAAGAACTTCTTCTGTAATTGCTTTAGATCATATTCCATGTACAAAACTTGCTTTTAAAAAGAACTGTTTGGCTAAATGGAGTTTCTTTGTGGGGTAAACTTAATTACAACAACAAAACAGACATGTGAATCTGCTTGTTTGCTGCCAAGATGCTGTCAGCACATTTATGAAGGTAAATCTAAGAAAAAAAGTGCTTGCAGATCCAGAACAAAAATGTCAGTGTACCTGTAAACTGAGGTCTGAGAAAAAGTGGTACATCCTTGGTAAACATTTGGAATGTATATGCCACAAGTATGATGACCTCTGTCCCTGATGCAGCTTTTTTAGGATGCTTTGTTCTCCTCATACTCATTGTGTAGCTCCTTCCTTCTCTCACACCCTCCAGTTCTGCATTGATGTATGAAACTCTCCCCTAAAACTGAATCACTTGGGGAACATCTTGTAGTACTCAAGACAGAGTCCTCTTCTACAGCTGCTTCATTTGGTACCATTTTTGTCTTCTAACATAATTTTTTATAGCAAACACTGTTGCAGTTACTGATATATTTTTGCAATTTACCATTGAAAACATTAAGGAAAACATACAAACTGAAGAGATAATTAAGAGCTGGGTGCAAGTCCAGTTGACTATCGTGCTTCAGTTTCACCAAACCAAGATCTTAAAGATAGGAGAAATATCCTGTCATTATGCTTGGGTGGTTTATAAACACTGATGGTTATAATTCTTTATGAACTTTGACAAATTTCAGATAAATTACTGCTTATGAAAAAGGTGCAGGGGAGAAGCTAATAGACAAAAGTTTCTTGAAGAGCATTATGAGACCATATTTCCAATGCAAAGCTGTGAAAGAAGGGATAAATTGGTAACATGCACGGTAATTTATAATCAAATGAACTTCAGTTGGTGGATCTAAAAGATAATTTTAGATGGCAAAATTTACAGGTACCATAAATGCCAGGAGGAAGAGATGGATTTGTTTAGATTAATATGTTCAACTTTTTTTTACTAAGACAGATGATTGTGAGGGCATTATTGTCTACCATCATCTGTACTGAAAAGGGATTCTGGAAAATGACAAATAATACTAGTGTAGTTTGAGACTTGGTATGAATAAGAGCAAGTACTTTAACTTTGGAAACCACATGGTCATTTTACACTAGAAGGTCAGACTGTTCTTTTTGATGCCAGCTGTTTAGAACATACTGTTATGCAGCAATGGCAATTTATCGCAGTTTTCATAAAATGCCATTTGAAGTACAAATTGACATGCACAGTCGTTTTGGAGGCATTTTTACAGTGAGGGTGAGACTGTTTACAGACGCAGTGTGCTGTGGACAGTGTTTGTGGTCCGAAGTGGGAATTTGTTGTAAGATGGACATATCAGCTAATTAAGTTGATAGGTTGATATAGGTTCTTAGGATCGTTCTTAAACTTGCAGCAGAGCAGACCATTGAGAAGCGCAACCCAGTGGATTTTAACCACACACCCCAGGAAAATATTTGTGATCACTCATCTAGTCATTCAGACTGGTTTTAAATATTTCTAGGTAAGAGGTTTGCTTGCTGTGTAAAGGAAGCATATTTCAAAAATGTGGAAGACATTTGGTTATGTACCGGCCATGCAACCTGATTTTGCTAATGTGGTAGATCTCTAGTGTGGATATTTCCTTCGCCTAAATAAAAACTGTGGTAAAACAGTTCAAAAAATGCTGGGTTATGCACAGCATGGTAGGCTAAACAGAGTTCATCCTTCAGGAGTCTGCATGACACTGAGTAGTGAGACGTGGCTTTTATACTATCAGGTCTTAGTATTCTTGGCTACTCCATGTATTGGATGAGGAAATGTTGAGGTATTTTGAACTGGTTTAGGTGCTTATTGAGGTACATGCCAAAGGAGGCAATGTATTCCATGATGGACCAAATAAAGAAGGAAGGAATAAAGTGTGACTGTATCGTCCTTGTACCTTGAAGAGACACCATGAAGGACAAGCTGTACAAAGTGGAAATATGTTCTAATAACACAGACAAATCGTAGTCAAAGGAGAGTCTGTTATCAACTTCTTTTTGGAAACAACTTTATTGAACAATGAATGACAAACAAAAACACAAATAAACCTTTAACAACAAATAAGAGGTACACAATTTCATGCACTCATTAAAGAAACCGCTATAAAACTATTACTAATAGGTTCACAAATTTAGTAACTATGTACATGAGAAAAAGAGTTCAATTGACACAAAGTTGTGACATTGGCTTGTGTAAGGGAAGGAGAAAAAGAACTTATCAGTAAAAAAAAAAAAATTACTTGGAGGAAAAAAGTAATTCTAAGCCTCTGATAAATTTCACCCAGAGTGTGCTGGTGTCCTTAGGGGTTAGGGTATACTGCTCCTTGGTTGGAGAACGGAAAAGTCAAAGGGCTTGCTTTGAGAACAAATGGGCCTCTACTAATAAGCCAAGAATGGAGCTCCTCTATAGAAAGGTGATAATGAGTTTTGCAAGTATCTGGCTCCTCAGTTTTATTTATTTATTTATTGGCAATTTTACTTATGCTGCAGTTATGTTAAACTATACATTATATCACGGGTCTATATTAGATCACCAAATGCTTAAAAAAGTGCACGGTGATTGATCGAACTTATGTAAGCAAAAGCTTAAAATATCAAAGCAACAGAAACCTGAATTTTTCCCTAGGGAAAGAATTTGGTTGTCCGTTTCTGTTACTTCGGTATTTTCAGTGCTGTGGTGGAAAGTTACGGGTCGGGTTCAGGTAAGTGTGCGATTTTGTGGATGTGAGTGATAGGGCGGGTTAGGTGAGTTAGGGCGTGGGTTAGGTACGTGTGCGATTGTGTGGACGTGAGGGTTAGGGTGGGTTAGGTGAGTTAGGGAGTGGGTGAGGTGAGTGTGCGATAGTGATGGACCTTAGCATTAGGGTTTGGGTTAAGGTAAGTGGATATCTAGTGGTGTGTGTATAGTTTATTGTAGGTTTAGGTGTATGTGTGTGGATTGCTGTTTGTTTGGTGTGCTTGTGTTGTGTGTGTTTTGGAACAGCGATTTTTTTCCCTAGGAAAAAAATGCTGTTCTGACAGTTTGAGATTGTAAGCTTTTGCTTACATAAGTTCGATCAATCACCGTTCACTTTTTTAAGCATTCAGTGATCTAATATAGACCCTATATCACATATTCATGAGACAGAAGAAAAGGTTAGTCTAAACTATTTCAGCACCATTTCTGAGCATTTAAAAACTTTATATATTATTATATAGGCTGTCAAAATGTTTGAATTCTTTTGTAATTTCTTGTTCTAAGTATAAATTTTCACATAGACCTAATATGTTTTTCTTTTTCTTTTCCTTAAATCTCTAAATCAAATATTCAGTGCCCTTTTCTCCTTGTGTCCACCAATAATTATTTATATTACTATTATTTACCTTTAGCCAAAACAGTTGCTTCTGTTTGTTAGTGTTAGATTGTCTTTTTGAAATTGGATTTCTTTTGTAAAACTTCCTCAATTAAGTGCATGATGTGACTTATTTTAATTCAAACTCTAGCACCTTTAATTTATTTCGATCAATTGTTTTACCTTCCTCCACTGTTATTGCTTTCATCATTACTTTTGTAATATCCCACCAAACTGGATCTGTATCGACAAACAAAAATGTTTATTTACAAAATGAAACGTTAGAGTGAGCTCTTTTACTCTTAGACTTGTTCAGACACTGTACCTAATTAACAAAGCTCAGTAACCTATCTGTTGCTACTCCAAGCATCCTGTCATATGATAAGTTTCATGCATAAAATAATATATATTTCATTTAAAATATATGCTAACAAGCATGAAAGTCAATTAAAACAAGTTATATATATATATATATATATACATGCAACGACAATCATTCATATAAATGTTCACTGCTTAAAACCTTTCCTGTCTAGAAAAAAAATTTAAATTAATATGTTCACTCAGAACTGAAGCATTAAGCTTTACCTACAGGTTACATTCTTTACTATCAAAATTGTTTCCAGTATCCCACCTCTCAAATCACAAACAGCATAATCCAGATGGTAAAATACAAATCTTTTAGATTTTGTACTTCTGTGAATGTCTAAATAACTCATTTTATTTTTCCTTCTTGCACCATAACAAGCTTTGTACGTCCTATAACATACATAATTTCTTGTTTTTTTACAAGTATAAAAAGCTGCACATGCTTGATAGGCTGCTGTGTATATAGTATTGTAAGAACTACCATTAAAATATCCAGGAGCTGCATAGTTTTATTCATTATAGGAACAGCAGAAGGAAAAGGAATGAGATGGAAATCTATAGTAATTGGTTCCATTACAGGCATAAGCTCCAGAATTTTTAGGTATTGTTTTAGTAATATTCCTTTCTCCAAAATGTCTTTCAAATAACTGTTTCTTCTATTAATAATAAAAAATAGTCCTGCCTTTAACTACTTTATTCCCATATATATTCATTCCTTGATTACATAATGAAGCATAAGGTCTTCTGACCTGACTAACCTCACACTTTATAGCATCAGTTGTTTCTTTCGAATACCCCTAGTTAAAATCGTAATTGCATATCTCTCATTTCTGAAGTGAAGTCTACTCATTTACTGACTTTTAAATACATATTGTTCTACCTGCAGTGGTTACACAGTACATTGCCTTAATGCAGTATTCAAAATCTCAACAAACTACAGTTGTGTGACGCCAATAATCAACAGTATATGATCACCTTTCCATATGAAAATATATTATCAATAAAATGGAAGTATTTTTAAATAATCAAATGCATATTATAGTAAATGACGTACTCCTATTCCGCATCATAATATTTGCGTAATATGGTGGGAGGGACATTGCTTCCCCATGATTTGCTGGAAATACTTTTTGTCACAACTAAAATTACTATGTATCAAAACCAATTTAAGACATTCACATAAAAAGCGGTTGCTTTGTCAGAACAGCTATGTTCAAGTAATTATTTCAAAAACAATAATCCTAACAGCAAAAAAAAAAATCATCTGCATGTACACTCATTTGCCTATCAGGGGCCAGGATCCAACAATTTACACATGTGCTCAAGTCATTGTATCCCAGGTACCAGTATGATTCACCATAGTCCCTGTAGGTGTAAATGACATGAGATGTAACTCCCCAGACTATATGAAGATGGATATTATAGAGATTGTGTCACCGGCTGGCATGTGCATAGCATTGATCAGCATTCTGTCTTTACCAAAGAGTATGCCACAATATGAACAGAAGATGACTGACTTCAATAATGGGCTTAGTTTTTTGTCTTTGTAAGGAATACAGTATTTGTCAGAATGGGAGGATATGGTTAACAAACCACATTGCTTTGTCAAAGATAGTCTGCAACTGTCTCCTCAAAGCTTTTTAAATAGGGTCATATGGTCGTAGATTAGTACTAGGCTAACTGCCCTTGGGGGCCATTTTAAGCCTAGCCAATTAACCCATGTGAGAATCAAACCCTGCACTTTGTGTCTGTAAGGCAAATATCTTAATCATTATGCCACCCTCCCTATGTAGCCCAACAGCACTATAGGTAAAAACATTGTCCTCACACACACAACGTTTTTAGGAAATGCCAAATTGACAAACCTTCCAGCGTAGGAAAATCTACCCAAGGAAATCTAAAGCTGTTACTGCTTGATACCAGAAGTCTAAACAAGATGCTTCTATCCCTCCAAGCTCTCCTCACCTTGGAGAACAAAGACATCTGTGCAGTTACCGAGACATGGTTTAAAGTCAGAGAAAGTATCATGGCATTGCAAGGCTTTGGTGCCTTCCATACATTTAGACCAGCACCTGCACAGACAGGGATTAAAGGTGGAGATGTCTCAATCTACATCAATAACAAGTGTACCTCTAGATTGGTTAAACAGGATAATGCACTGGAATTTCTCCACATCCAAATTACCACAGACAAAGTCCCATACCACATCTTTGCACACTATAGGTCACAGGCTATGTCCCATGAAACCCATAGCTCATACTTTGACCTACTGGAGATACCATTCAATGAAATTCCATACTCATTGGGAACTTTAATTATACCTCTATAAACTGGAAATCTAACATAGGCCCATATTTACAGGTGCAGGGATTCCCAGGCTCTGTAAATACAAATACCATGGACCAGTTCGTGGATATGCCTACTAGAGGTACAAACATATTGGAAGTGGTACTCACAAATATGGGAGAACACTGCCCCCCCCCCCCCCCGCAGTGTTGTATCCTGTCTGGTAAGGTCAGATCACAAAGCAATCTTTCAAAACGAGAATCTATTCTGTAACTCCAACAAACCTTGTAATAGTAATAACTTTTAATTGTAATAACTACTCCAAGGCAAACTACCATTTATTAAGTGATAACATGTCAAAATATCAAGCCCCTCCGAACATAGATAACACAGCAACCTACACAGAATTATTCACAGAAGCTCTGTACATTCACACCAGTGACTGCATAGAGGCTGCTGTATCTACCAGAAGTAATCCCAAAACTAACACAAAAAACAAACCTCCCCAGTGGAATTGAAAACTAACCAAGCCGTGCAACCAGAGGAGAAATGTCATAGCTAAAATTAGGAAGTGTAACATAAAAAAAAGAGTAGTCCTCTTAGTTGTATGTTCTTTTTGATGAGAGAGTTAAGTCCAATAAAGCAAATTTTGAAGTAAAGATAGTGTCCCAGGCCAAGAACAAACCTAAGGCCACTTTTAGGTATGCCAAACACAACTGTTGGTAAATGGAGCCACATTCAGGAAAATGGAAGATGTAGCAAATCTTCCGGCTGACAGATTCATCTCAAACTTTAACCCCCCTCTCCCCCAGCAGCCTGCTAGGGAATACCATCTAACATAATCCTGCCACCTAGATGTAGATTAAGATGCAGTCTCTAAGACCAAGAATACAGATTTAGGCCCTGTTAATATTCTAGGATGCCTCCTAAATGGTCCAAAATATGATCTATCAGGTCCACTGGTGCCACTATTTAACCATAGCCTGCACCCAAGCTTCATGCCATACAAAAGAAGACCACAACAGTCATCCTTCTGCACAAGGGTGAACCACGAACATATCACAGAAACTACAGAGCTATTAGCCTGACTAGTGTCATATGAAAAACCATGGAAAGAATTTTCATGGAGATGGTTAACATTGACATTGGAAACCTACAGACACTAGACAGAACTCAGTTAGGTTTTTGTCAAAGGGAGATTGTGATTACTGAACCTGGCAGTCTTCTTTGAGAAAGCCAACAAGGCAGTGGATGAGGGAAAAATGGTGCATACTGCCTTCCTTGACCTAGCTAAGGAATTTGACACAATACTCCATTCAGGCATTGTAAAAAAACTCATGGAATTAGGCATAACCCCCCTTTGTAACTATCTGTATAGTCAGCTGTCTCAGAGACAGGATCCAGGAAGTTAGGATTGGAGAAACCACCTCCCAGGATCTCTGTGCTGGGACTGTTCCAGCATCTGTTTTTTGGAAGTCTACAAATGACTGGTGTCAAAGTTGTAGCTTAAAACAAAATGCAAAGAAGTGCATAATAGTACATTTTGGGAAGCTACCTCATTGATAAAACACCCCTAAAAGTAGAAACAGTAGTCGGGAATTTGGTACCTCATGCAGAAATTAATCTAGTTTTTGACCAACATGAGTCTAAGGCATTAAGAAAATCATTCTATGTCATTAAAGTTATAAGTAATGGCATGTCATCTAGGTACGGGGAAGTCATCTTGCCTCTGTTCTCAGCTTGAATCGGCCCCATCTTTGAGTATAATGCTCTCTTCAGTATGTACCAGACCAGGCCCATGCAACAACTGGAACATCCACAGAGGTTTCTCACAGAAGGAATACAGGGAGTAAACACAATGTTCTATACAAATTGCCTCAAAGCCCTATCTATGTACTTTGTTTCCTACCGAATGCTGAGAGGCCATGTATGCCTGGTTATATAAGGCATATTTGGATCCTGCTCTGATGGACCTTTGCATATCCAAAAAATGAAAAGCACCAGAACTATTAGATGTCATAATTTAAAGTTTGTTACGACTTAAATAGGACACCTTGGCAGGACAGGTATGTCTCTCAGAGAATCCCCATTCTCTGGCATAGACTTCCCATTCAAGTGAAGCAGAGCTCTTCCCTAACTCTATTCAAGTGCAACCTGGACCAATGGATGGGAAATAATAAATTCTCCCCTGGTCTTACACCTATGTCTCTGATGGACAGCGGCAGCCATTAAATCATGCCCTAACTAACATATGACACTTAAAATAACCTATAAGCGCAATAACTCATTGGATACATTTGGGTTGCATGGCTAGGCTTATAAATTCCTCCATGGTTGTTAGCCTAGTTTCACCTATGACCCTATGGGAAGACTAATGAAGAGGAAAGTAGTGAAGGCAGCATAATCGCATAATAGAAGCTTGATGTTAAGTGGAGCTGTGTGTGAAATGTACAGCAAGATGTAAGAGAATATAAGAGTACAAGTGCATTTTCACGTCTTAAGTACGCTCTTGCAGTTTCTTCTTGCTCAGCTGATTACTGTGGAAGTATTTGAACTTCAGTGCAATAATTGGATTTAAAAGCATGCAAATGGAGATGGAAGCCAAGTAGAAGATGCTGGAGAGTGAAGTTAGACTGAAAAAAAAAAAACTTACTGGCAGGGTCTATATCGGATTACCGAATAGTTAAAAGTTCGAACACCATATGGACGAACTCTTAAATATTCCAAAATAAAAAAAAAAAAAAAAAAAAACTTACCTGAAAGGTTAAGCAGGGGGGCAACCCCCCCCCTCTTTAAATATACCAACTCTAAGATCGCACTACAGTGGAGACAATGGAAGATTTTCATTTCTGCACTGTACGGAGATATCCATTGAAACGTTTGAACATTTACATGTTCGATCATATGGGGTTGACCATATGACGTTCGAACATGTAGATGTTCGATAACGTAATATAGACCCTTACTGGCATACTCATATTGACATAAATAGTAAATGAGAAACAACTACACATGATGCCACTGAAGCATGTTGAGTGTGAGCTGTGACAGAAGATATGTTGAGTTTTTGGGTATTCTCTGAGATTGTCTGAGAAAGAAGACCATTCAATGAAATTTACCAGTCTCAGAGGGCAAAAGAAAATAGACTGTAATAACACTTCTGAGTTTTGATGATTGTAATTAGTTAATGTTATGAGGGATCTATACAATAAGAAAGATTGTTAGGGATATATAATTTTATTTATTTTATTTTAATTTTATTTTTATTTTAAATTTTAGGACGGTGCAGTGGTAAAGTGGTAGGGTTGTCGCCTCACAGCAAGAGGTTCTCCGTTTCGATTCTCGGCTGGAGTGCCTTCTGTGTGGTGTCTGCGTGTCCTCCTTGCATTCATGTGGGTTTTCTCCGGGTACTCCGGTTTCCTCCCACGTTACAAAGACATGTATCTGGAGCATTTCTTCCCTGGCCTCCACTGAAAATTGGCTTCATTCCAAGTTGGACTTTCCCAGTAAACAAATGTTAAATAAATAAATAAATAATGTGCCACAGTGCTTTTTTTCAACGGGATATCATTATGTTATAGTACTTGAGGGATGCCACATGGGGTTAGGACGGTGGGAAAATCTTTGGTGAGCTGATTGTAATATGGAGACTAACGGTGGAAAGTTTTTTTTTCCTATATAAGGGAAAAGATTATAAAAAGTGTATATTGCATTAGTACAATGGGGAGTGATTACTGTGCAGGCATCATACAAGAAGGGTGTGGTGCATGAATGCCAGATGGATTGACTGTGAGATAGATAAGGGAACTGGAGAGTGGTAGGGCAGCTATATATGCTGCAAATAATATATTAGACTCTTGTGTGATATGTTACTGTTGTCATAGTACTTAAGGGATGCCATATGGGGTTAGGAGGGTGGGATAATCTTTGGTGAGCTGATTGTAAAGAAGCCTAAAGGTGTTACTGCTCAATGCTAGAAGCCTAAATAAGAAACTACACACCCTGCAAGCTCTCCTTACTCTGGAGAATATAGACATTTGTGCCATTACAGAGACATAGTTTAAATCCACAGAACATACTCTAGCAGTACAAGGCTTCGGTGCCTTCCACACATTTAGACCATTAGCTCCATGAGTCTATGTTAAAAGATCAAAAGGACAGATTGTTGAAACTCGTATGGTTGAGACCATATGAACGACAATTCAGTCCGTCAAACCATTTTGGCTGAGATCACGTTACAGTAGGGATCATCAAATTTGCCCTTTTCCCCAGTGTAGTGTGATCTGAGTTGGTGTATATAATTATCAGAGGGTGTATGGAGTGCAGTGCCCCCCCTGAAAAAGCATTGTTTCTGTTGTATGCCGATGTTTGGGTTTGAATTTTTTTTTGACAGACTGAAGGTGGAGGAGTCTCAGTCTGTATAACAACAAGCATGACTCTACATTTGTTAAACCGGATGATGCCCTGAAATTTATCCACATAAAAGGCCGAGTGGTACAGTGGTTAATGTATATGCCTTTCAATCAAAAGGTGCATGGTTTGATTCTTACCTCTGGAAAGAGCTTTCCCTGCTAGACAGGGGTCCAGGGAAGTAAATAGTGTGGGAAGAAATAGCCAGGGAATTGTTATGGCTTGGCTTGTATAGGCCCTAGGGCTGATAGCCTAGTACCAACCTATGAACCTTCACATCACCATAGAGAAAGTCCTATACCATATCCTAGCAAGCTATAGGTCACCCTCTGTTCCTAGAATCCTGTAGCTCATACCTAGACCTGCTGGAGATACCCATCATTAAACCAGATACCCTATTCATGGGTGACTTTAACTACCTTTATGAGAAACATACACTGTCTCATATGCAGGCACAATGAATCCTAGACTTCATTAACAAAATAACCTTGAACAGATAGTACGCACACCCACCAGAGGTTCAAACAAACTGGACCTGGTACTCACCAATATGGGATACTACAATCCCCCCATGTCACATCCTCATTGGTGAGGTTGGACCTCAAAGCTGTCTCCTGCAAAATAAAAATCAGCATGGTTAATCCAGCACACCCTGTAAGAATTAGGAACTTTTTCAAAACAAACTACATCCCTTTAAGTGATAGATCAACAAAATTCAGTGCCCCTTCCAATCTTGAGTTGTGTTTTTATTTATTTTTTATTTTACATTTGTTGACCGGGATAGTCTGACTGGATGCATGTCCATTTTCAGCGGAGGCCTGGGGAGAAAAGCTCCAGGTAAACAGAAACATTAAAAACATGTTACAATTATAATTTTGACAAAGAGTACATAAGCAAACAATAATAAACATGTTCCGCAGGTTAGAGTTAAACCCTGGTGAAAGCCAGGGGTAAATTAAACAGTAGCTGATTAATAGATTTTACATAATCTAGAAGAGAGTTATCCAGGCTTGATACAATGACATAGCCAGTTTAGTGTCCGATGTTGTTTGAGTCTAGTTTTAAATTGACCTAGGGAAGAGAGTCAAGTAATGTCAGCTAGAAGCGAGTTCCAGGATCTGCCTATAGTTTGCAAAGAGAGAGTCACCAGCTGCATTGTTAATTTTGCTTGTCTGAATTAGTAGTCTGTTAGAGGATTGTGACAGGGGGTACTCAGATTGTTAAATGCAGGAGTATTATCCGGATTAGAAAGGATTTTATAAGCCATGATCAGTTGGTTATACTGAATTAGACTGGGTAGTTCAAGCCACCCAATCTGGTTAAGACTGATGCAGTGATGTGTCCTAAAAGGCAGCCCAGTGGCAAACCTGGCGATGTGGTTATAGCAGGTTGAGAGTTTAAGTACAGTCTTGTTTATATTAGAGAGTATAGGGGAAGCGTACAGAAGTGTTGAGAGAAGGTCAGAGCGAGCTATGGCAATTTTAGCTGGAGGGATTAGGAAGGCTTTTATTCTGTAAAGTGACCCTAGTTTTTTATTGATGGTTTTGATCAATTGGTTTACATGTAGGTCGGATTTTAGTTCATAGCAACCTATGCAGAACTCTTCACAGAGACCTTGTACAAGCATATAAATAGCTGTATAGAGGCTGCTCTACTAGAAGTAAGCTCAAAACAAACTCTAAAAACAAACCACACTGGTGGAATCCTAACCTTAATAGAATATATAACACAAGAAAATAAGTCATGGCTAAAATCAGGAAAACTTCTGCCGTAACAATAGAAGCTTTATAATTTAACCGACTGCCCCCTGCCTCCCTCATGAAATATCTGCTAGTATAAGCCCCCCCCAGGTCCTGACAGTGTTCGCTAAGGTCAGAAATACAGCATTGACAGTATCTTGGCATGCCTCCTAAATAGCTTGAAATATGACCTATCTGGATCTTGAGTCACTTTTCAACTATTGCCTCAAAAACAGGCTTTGTACCATGAGACTGGAGGACTGCAGTGGTTATCCCACTTTACAAGGGTGGACAATCAACGGACCCCGGAAGTACAGAACTATTAGTCTGACTAGTCTAATATTCAAAAGGCATGGAATGAATGGTCATGGAAATGATCAACAAAGACATAAGCAAACACAGGCCTCAACCCAGTTAGGCTTTGTCACAGGAAGGTCATGCCTACTAAACCTGGTGGACTTCTTTGAGAATGTCACCAAGCAATTGATGAGGAGAAAATAGTGCATACCACTTACATGGACCTGCCTAAGGCATTTGATATAATACCCCAAACTTAACTGGGCATAAACCTTACATAACTTGCTGGACTGCCAGCTGACTCACAGACAAGACCCCAAAAGTCTGGATTGGTGAAACCATCTCCACTAAGAGACCATTCACCAGCAGGGTACCTCAGGGCTCCATGCGAGACTGCTCATATTTGGCATCTACTTGGAGGTAAAGGCTAATGTCAAGTACCTTTGATTGACCATGTTCATAGATGACTGCAAATTGGGAGCAATCATAGATTACCACTGTAACACAAACATTTTACAAGCGGGTCTAACACTGACAAATGACTAGTGTTTAAGGTCACAGATTAAAACTCAATGTCAAGAAATGCATTTTAGTGCCTTTTGGGAAAACTACCACCTAGGCTAATTACTCCATCGATAAGATGCACCTAAGAGCTGACCCAATATTCAGGGATCTAGGAACATACGCAGACAGTAATCTAGCCTTTGACCAACATGTGGCCAAGATGGTAAGAAAATCATTCTATCTCACACAACTTGTAAGTAAGGGCATGTCATCCAGGTCCAAGGAAGTCATAGTACCATGTTATTTGGCCCTTATCAGACACCTCATTGAATATAATGCCCCCGTTGGCATATTTCTGACCAGAAATAGGCAACAGTTGGAATGCCAGCAAAGGTTCCTTATCGAAGAATCCAGGGTATAAACACATTGTCCTATACAGATTGCCTAAAAGCCCTGTCTGTATACTCTGTCTCCTACAGGTTAATAAGAGTTATATAAGGCATCCTCAGATCTAACTCTGATGAATCTTTTGCACATCCATAAAATGAACAGCATGAGAACCACTATACCAAGGATTTAAATTGTGCTTATGATATAAATATGACATGTTAATGAGACAGATATGCCCCCATGCTCTGGAGCAGGCTCCCCATCCATGTGAAGCAGAGTCCATCTCTAATCCTATTTAAATGCAACCTTGACAAATGGATAAGAAATCAGAAATTCACCCCAGGTCTGGCCTCAATGTCTCAGATAGAGACAGACAGTAATGCCCAAACTAATACTCCCCCCAATATAACCCTTAGAAACTTCCTAAATAAGATGCACCTCCTAATAAATGCTCATGATACATAGGGACACAATTGGGTTTGATTGTATAGCTAGGCTTATAAAGGCCCTGGTGGTCATTAGCCTACTATAGCCCTATGAACTGGTGAACCTATTTGTATCTTGACACTAGACTCACACTTGGAGAATATTTTCTGTAAATTCCAAGGGCTAAGACATTGCCATAAGTAGCAGAAGATGAAAACAAATTAATTTGTATATATTAACTTTTTTTACTATCAGTTGAAGATGGTACAAGGTGTAAAGCTCAGGACATCTAGGACTATACACATAAATGCAGTGGGAGAAATAAGATGCTCACAAAGTCATGAATTAATAGCAGAGGCTCACATTTATTATTATTTTTCCAGGAAATCACTAATTTTACAGCTATACATAAATTGTCTTAAGAACTGGCATCTTCCACTTACCCTTCCAAAGACTTTTCAGAAAAAAATATCACCTGCTTGGTACAGAATTGCACCAGCTTAGCTTGTTTTTCTCAGTGTGTATTTTATCATATGTCAATAATAACTTTTGCTCTATTGCAGCGATTTTGGTGTACCCATCATTTTGGCATTTCCACAATGAAAGATTTTGATGCAAAGATATCTAAGAAAGGAGCTAGTCTTCTGTGATAAGATTGCTATTGTAATTGACAGCCTCTGTTGGGGTGGATAGTAGATGTTCATAGGTTCATAGATGTGTACTCGGTTAATGGCTCTGGAGCCTTTACAAGCCTAGCCCATAGGATTACCCTGGCATCGTGCCACCCAACCTTAGTTCCCAGTGCTTCTGTCGAGTAGAGCCCCTGGAGTGATCCCCAGGGTGAAGTTTCTATTTCCTATCCACTCATCAAGATTTCTCTTGAAGAGGGCCAGTGAGGTGCTCTGTTTGACATGTATGGGAAGTCTATTCCATAGCATGGGCCGTCTCTGAGTTATGAACCTGTCCCTCCAGCATGTTATGTTGATTGTGATAATGAGGTTGAGGTCTCTGGAGTGTGTGGTGTGGAGGGACTGGGATTTCTTTAGATGTAGCATTTCTAACAGAGCTGGGTCAGACATGGCTCTGTAAGTCAAGCAGAGAATGCCTCTAAGTAGGCGATATGAGACAGAGAATAGTTGGAGTTTTTTGAATCTGTCCATATAGGATGTGTTTAAGGCCTAGGATCCTCTTTGTGAGGTACATTTGTGGCCTCTCCAGTTGTTGCAGGTGTCTAGTGAGGTACATGCCAAATGGGGCATTGTACCCAATGATTGGCCTAATGAGGGAAGAGTAGAGGGAGACAATGACCTTTTTCTTCCTGGATGCAAAACCCTTAGAAATGAGATGTGCCACATAGAAGGACTTTCTGAACACAGTTGTAATGTGGTGGTCAGAAGAGAGGTTGTTGTCAACCTGTGTTCCCAGATCTCTTATAATGCCTTCTGTGTTCAGTGTACTACCACTGATGTGGTAATTCAAGGGAATTGGGTTTTTCTCAAGGGGATGATGACACATTTTTTGGCATTGAGCTTAAGACCATGGTTCTGACACCAGTTGTTGGTCTCAGTGAGGCCTTTCTGTAGGATGTCAACATCACTTGGGGAGTTGATAATGGCTCCCAACTTGTAATCATCTGCAAACTTTGTCAGCCAGAGTCCCTTCATGTTGGCCTGGACTTCAGAGAAGTAGATACCAAACAGGAGAGGACCCAGGACCAAACCCTGTGGGATTCCACTCGTGACTGGTCTGCAGTCTGACTTGGAGTCAGCTACTTTCACATTTTGGGTTCTATCTGTGAGTCAGTTTGCAATCCACCTAGTGATAATAGGGGTTGATGCCTAGCTTAGTGAGTTTTAGTTTTTCTATGATTCCTGAGTGGGGAATGGTATCAAAGGCCTTGGCCAGATCAAGGTAGGCTGTATGAACCACCTTGCCTTCATCCACTGCTCTGGTGACTGACTCAGAAGTTGACCAAGTTGAGCAGGCATGATCTACCCTTCACAAAACCAGACTGTGTTGGATCCATAGTTTGGACATTCCCTATATCCTTATTTATTAGGTCCATGATGATGCGTTCCATAGCTTTGCATATCAGACTCAGGCTAATGGGGGCAATAGTTCCCAGGGTCTGTAGTCACTCCTCCTTTGTGGAGAGGGATAACTGTAGCAGTGTGCCATTTGGTAGGGACAAAGCCTGAGGTGAGGCTGTGACTGAACAGGACACACAGATGAGGTGCCAGTTCACTGTGTAGTTAATGGAGAACACAACCAGGGATATTGTCAGATCCCATCGAAGCTGTATTCTTGGCCTTGGACAGTGCTGCTTTAACCTGTGCAGCAGTAATACTGGGTGGCTGGCAATCTGCTGATATTGTGATTGGTCCTTTGGGGGGGGGGTAAAGTTGGCACCAACTCTGTCGGCCAGTATATTGGCAATATCTGTTGGCTCGGTATAGGAGATCCCATTGTGCAGTAGCTCAAAGCAAATCTGGGTATTGTTGTGGAGATTCTTTACACAACTATAGAAGGTCTTGTGGTTGTCTTTACTATGTGCTGCAATTCTGTTTTCATAGCTAGCTTTAGAGGATTTGATGAGGGATCTCAACTTTTTGTTGAGGCTGATAAGGGAGTTTTTCCATTCTTGGGACTTTACCTTATTCCACATCAGTTTCCTTGTTCTGTTGTAGAGTTTATGGCAGGGGACCACCAGAGTGGCTTCCTTTTTTTGGAGGAGAGCGTCTTGGTTCTATTGGGTATGGCGAGATCCATGCATTTGTGTACGTGTTTGTACAGTGCACTGGTGTATGATTTGGCAGTCATACAACTGTTCTCCATATGCATGGGTGCCATGAAGTTAGCCACCTCTGTTTTTAGGAGCCCAAAGCTAGCTTTGGAGAAGTTTTTCATGGTGGTTACCTTTGCAGGGGTGGGGTGGGGTGGTAGGGATGTGGATTTCCAAGGTGATTAATTTGTGGTCGGATCTAACCAGGGAGGAGTTGACTATTGGTGTAGAGCAACAGTCACCCATGTTAGTAATGACCAGATCAAGAATGTTGCTACCGCTAGTAGAAGTAAGAACAAGCTGGTCCCAGGGCATTGGAATTAATGAATTCCAGGAAACGTTGGGCAAGAGTATTGGTACATGTGTAGTTTTCCCAGTTAATGGAGGGGTAGTTGATGTTGCCCAGTATGAGAGTGTTAGGTTGGACCCTAGTATTCTCCAGGGTGCTTAGGAACATGGAATGTGAGTCTTGGGACATGGTTGGGGACCTATAGCAGGCTACAACCTGAATCGTTGTCTTACACAATGTTAGCTGCACCTGAAGTATCTCAGATGCATTATTTTGGGACACCAGTCTAGAGGTGTGTGCATCCTTTCTGAATATGGAAACACCGCTGCCTTTGGAGCTTCGGTCCAAGTTCTGGGGCCAAAAGGTGTGGAATGAGTTATAGCCTGGTAGTGCAGGGGTGCTTTCTGCTGCCTTGAACCAGGTTTCTGTTACAGCACAAATGTCAATGTTCTCCATTTTAAGGAGTGCTTCGAGCGAGTGCATTTTGAGATTTAGACTTCTAGTGTTGAGCAGCATGACCCTCATATTGCATTTGTTTGTAGCCATTACGGTGGTAATTTGGTCTTTGAAACACCACCTAAAATAGGCACTATAGGGGTGGCAAGAGCCTTTGCCAGTATCCTGAAGCCTAGGGGTGGCAGATGCAGGCTATCTCTGGCAAAGCATTGAGGTCTGTCATCATGTCATCCCAGGCAGACAGATACTGGATCCCCTTAGAATGAAATCAGAAACTTAGCCAATTGTGGAAATTAATAATTTTCTGCTTGTACTGTGGTATCATTCTGGGTGATGGTAGGATGCTGCTCAGGGCTAGGGTCATACCCACCTGGGCTACATAATCCGAGAACTCCTCCATGTCTCTCTTCATGTAGTCCATGGAGCTATGTCTCGAGTCATTCACACCCACATGTACAATGACAGAGTCCTATTTGTACCTGTTGTTGAGGGACCTGAGTGCTTGTGTTATGTGGCAGATCCTGGTGCCTGACAGCAGCTGACTGTTACTTTCTCCTTATTCAACCTAGTGAGTGGGACACCAGTGTACCTCACTATCAAATCACCTATGACTAGTGTGTTGGGCATACTGTTTTGCCTTAGGGGCTTTGGTTGAGTGGCACACTGTTTAGGAGAGTTATGTGACTTGTGATTAGTGTTGTGCTGTGGTGGTTGAGTGCATTTCTGCCTTGGAGGTCTCTGCTGTTTGGGTAAATTTTTATTGAGCCTCCACAAAGGTGGGGGTGTGTGGTTTGTGTTTTTATGTGTAGACAATGCTGGTGTGTGTTTTGGAGGGTTGCGTGTTCCATGTGGTGTGGTGCAAGTGTTGACCTTCTCCTCTTGACTAGCTATTCCGGTCTCGGCTGGAGAGTGCATGGCTTCCAATTTGGATATATAAGTGCATCTCTCGCAAGTCTGATTGTTGGGAGGTAAGAGAAGAGGGTTGTCAGTATACATGAGGCAATTGCTGCATTGCCTCAGGATGCCCAAGTTCACCAGGTTAATAGGAGAAAGCACAGGGAACTGACCTTTAGACATACCTGGAGGTGTGGGCATTAATAATAAGTACTGTAGCTGTTTTCTTGTAGAACATTTAGTGTTGGTAGCACTTTTGTGTGCTACAATAATTGCTACAAGAACTCTGGTAAAGTGCTAAACAAATAAGCTAGTAAAAATGTAGGAGAGGAGAGAACTAGCAGATCTAATGGAAAAATCAAAGAGCAGACTTTTGCACCACTCAGAAGCTTACAAACAGTCCTGGATGCAGCAAGTCTGTATCTGGACTAAACTAGTTACAGGGAAGGCAGGATGCAAGTGCAAATGCTGACTTTTAAACCAGAAAGTTGAAGGAGATGGAAAAACTGCCCAAACGGCCAATAAACTGCAATTTCTGGGCCAGACACCACTCCTCTTGTGGTACATAGGCTACCAAGTGCCTACCACTCCCACTGACAAGCTAAAAGGCTTTCCTCCAACACAGAAAGGCTTTTGGGGGGGGGGGGGCTCAGAAGCTTACAAACAGTCCTGGATACAGCAAATCTGTACCTGGACTAGATGACTTACAGGAAAGGTGGGAAACAAGTGCAAATGCAGGTTTTTAAACCAGAAAGTTGAAAGAGATGGAAAAACTGCCCAAACAGTCAACAAACTACAATTTCTAGGCCTGAAACCACTCCTATTGTGGTAGATAGGCTACCTAGTGCTAACACTTCCACTGATAAGCTAGAATGCTTCCCAACACAGAACTAAAAGACTGTCATAGATTTAGTGAGCTTGATGGTTTCTTTGTAACCCTTTTAGTGGTTAAAGCTCTCCATGGTCAGGGTTCTCTTAAGTTGTCTGTATGCTTTTGGCCCTGTAATGTATTTGACCTTCATGCCCCTGTTGACTCGTTCATTTCTCCAATCTCATGGCATCCATGGACACAAGGAGACGCAGCTAGGAGCCAGAGATCAACTGAGTGCTTTGATTGATTGATCAACTGACTGACTGATTTGACTTTGTTTACCAGGTAAGTGAAACAGTCCAGAGACCATGTTTAGCTAAGATCCAGGTTATGACACAATAACTGTTTTCAGATTAACAACTATAAAACAGATTTCTTTTTTGCATTTCAAATCAACCTTTACAGATTACACTGTAACCAACATTTGTGTTTGACAACTACTATAGATCTTCTTTTACTCAAATATTTACACAAATCACTGCATTATGTGCAACAATACTAACAGTAATACAGTTCAGTAACTGCTATATTTATGAGTGCTATTTTTACAGTCACTCCATTATATACAAGGATAGATCAATTTACTTGTATTGGTTACGTAACTGTTTTTGTATATCAATACTGCTGAGTATAATGAGTGTTTTAGTAGAATAGCTTAATCACCAATCCCCCAGGTGTAACCTGGTTCTCTGCAACAGTTGTACTTACTTGTTAGTGAGTTAGTTTGCTATCTTTTATATTTTGTTTGATAGAATGTTCTGTGCTACAGGGTTAGCTTTGTAGTAGGTGCCTTCTGTTATTGCCATGGTGTATGAGGGTATTTGTGTTGTGTCTTAGTTTGTAATGTTATACTAAGGATTTCCGACTAGTTCTATGTTTTTATAGATGGGGCAGTAGCATTGATATAATAAGTTGTTGGCTAGAATATTAAGTAAAATGTGCACTTGCCATAACTGATAATCATTTGGTTTTGTAAATTGAATCATAGTGGTATTCTTTCATATATGTTAAAAGAATGACTTTATTTTGCTCTCTGTTTCAAGACTAGCATTATTTTGTTGAGAATTTGGATAGACTACTGGTAGACCATACATGAGACATGGAATGAGGGCATTTTTGGCAGGTGAATCTTGTGTTTTAGTAGTAAGCAGGTAATAGATCCTGTGAGATACTTTTAGTTGCTTTAGAACTAAGGCAGAGGTCTTCCACCATGAGGCTTAAGAGATTTTGTATGTTGCTAACTTCTCTTGTAACAGTTGATGGGTGATCTACCAAAGAGGAGCCTTCCATGCTGATCCATTGGTATGCGTATGTAAGATTCCATTTATACATGAAATCATCTATAGAATTATGTACTGCTTGACACGTCAAGCTACCCATCCTCTGTCCCTGTTTTCCTGCTGCTATAGCAGTTAGCTTCCACCAATTGTAACTTGCACACTGGCCTGAATTACTATCCTCCATGAGGATAGGTCAGTTGACATCCTCAAGTTGTTATCATCTCTGCACCTCCATCCAGATCTGCCAGAAACCACTTTCTGCCTGTGTACATTTCTTCTTTGATTGACTAAAATCACAAATTATTTATTTTTGTTTCTAAAACAAAAGTTAGAATTTGCATTCATATGTTTTCTAGTTGCTCTAGAGTTAGATTAGTTAAAAATCTGTGCTCTGGCCTTAAAGACCTACGTGGAACAAAGCTTCAAAATGCCTACACATTAACAGATGGACCCAACATAACTTCTAATAAAGTTTTAAAAGTATGCAGTTTCTGCCTACCTAATAACTAGATAGTTTATCTACAAAATTAGGTTAGTTGCACTAATATTTTTCTCCTGGAGCCTTTCTTGTGTGAACAAGAAATGTCAATTCACTATGTCTGACTGTATGATTTCATGTTTAGTTCAAACCTCAGCCATACTATGTGCATTACTGTATAATCTAGACAGTTTGCATCTTAATGCCTATAACATATATGCATTGATATAACATATATGCATTGATGTCTGTTAACCTCATTTGGTAGTCTGTTTTTCTAGCATGTAATATGCTTTGTAATTCTTCTTTGGATGTGATCCAGCATATGTATAGCAATTTAGAGCATCAACAAAAACAAGAATTATACTCTAAGTAGATTAATTAAACTGAGCCCAGGTAGCGTCTTTGGTCTCCAGTTGCAATGATCCTGAGCTCTACATGCCCACTTGTTGAAGGTCTCGAACTACTGGCCTTCGAGGTACTTTTAATATTCTGTGATTTATTGTTGATCCATACCCATAAATCTTTTATAAAACTTGTTTCTTTCAGAGTAGTGCTATTAAGGTGTAACTGCATATGTGATGACATCTTACCCACCCTATATTTCCTATAGATTCATAGATAAGTACTAGGCTAGCCACCCTTGTGGGCCATTTAAGCCTGGCTGCTTTCCCTCAAAGGTGAGAATCAAACTCTTCACCTTGTGTCTGTGAGGTAAATGCATTGATCAACCACTTACATTGAAGACAAGACCAATAGAAGTAATCTCGCTATTTAGTAGTTCTAAGTACTCATTTATTGTGCAGCATTTGAACATTTAGTCAGAACAGCCATAATCCAACAGATTAAGCAAAAAGGTATAGGACCCAAGATAGACTCCTGTAATATTTTATTGTGTCCAGTTAGATTGACATCCCTGTACTGTTAAAATGTAAGGTCTATCATAAATAAGCCAACTTTCAACCTTTTGTATTATACAGGTTAACATTATGTCAGCATGCTTGTTACAATTACATTGCGTCTTTGTGAGGTTTACTATAAATTGCAGCTGCATCTAATAATCTAAGGCCATGATCACTGTTTTGTAAAAAATAAGCAAATGAATAAGAGTTGTCCCGTCTTCCAAAAAGATGTGCTGATAGCAATTCATAAGATGGGCATAGCAGTTGTTAGCTTTTATTATGCTGGTCGAGTATTTTTTAAAATATTTAAACAATAACTGACAAGTTTATCAGTTAATAGCCTTTCTTTATATTTAACTCTACCAGCCTTATGCATATTTACAGTATGTAAAGTTGACATTTTTCGGTATAGTAACATTTAGAGTCAAGGAGGAATTAATAACATTAGTAACGTTATATCTTAAACAACTTATCCAAATAACTTGTCTAGTCCCATACTGCAAGTAAATTTTACCTTGCAAATTTACTCACTATTACAGCAGTGATAGTAGGGAATAAATGTTTAACATATTATAGCCATAAAAAGTATATAGACCCCTGAAGTGTAAAAACTAATGTGAGTTAATGATTAAAATTACTGACAAATTTGTAAAAGCTTGATTATAATGTAACAATGGGTCTACTAAGACAACAGCCTTTGTATGTGAATCTATACATTTGAAATAAGCCTTTTTTTAGTCTTTGACTAGTAATAAAATATTCAGATTTAATTTTGTCACTGCTGTCATATTTTGTTTTCATTAACTTGGGTACCCTCACTTATTTAGGTTTAACGCCTCTTTATTTTAATTTTAGTAGATTTCTCCAATTTTTTCACCAAGATGATGATCAATACTTGCCCATTTGTTTTGTGGTTACTATATTTTCTAGATTCTGAGAACAGATCTGTAAAACATAGTGCCAGGCAACCTGAGCCCTGATATAACTAAATCCTTGCCAGTCCTTTTTCAACTATATTTTGTTTTATGGTGCTTTATCCAAAACTTTATAATTGTGTATTTGTCGGTTATGTTTTAGTGACCTTGAAAGATGCACAGTAATCTCTGTATGATCTGAATTTCCTAATGGTTCCTTTACTGATGTATTGGAAATACTGCTAATATACAAAACCAAACAGCAATACATAAGCCTCTAAAATGAACTGACAACAGCTGGAAAAAAATGTTTATTGGCGTTCAAAGACATTTGACAAGAAATGAAATTGTTTCAAAATAAATAATGCCTGCTTGCTTGTGGATAGTTAAACCCTACCTCTAATCAGAAGGCTGGGGCTATGGCTAATAGATGCTAGAGTTTTAGTAAGAATAAAAATCTAAAGGCTTTTTGTATTTATTGCCATAGACCGATAAATCAGTAATGCTAATTTAGGGGACCCATTTACTCCTAGGACTAAAATCTCTAGAGATTGATAAACAATAAGCAGTCAGTAGTCTTACCATAAGAGAATTTATGAGCAATGCTGCTACTCCAACAGATATGGAAGGTCTAAAACATTCCAACTTTATATAACCAGATAAAATGACTGTTAAAATTATACATCATTTTTTCTGATTATTATGGAGCTAGATTACAATTAGTGATGTTTTTATGACAAAAACTCCTGACCCTATTTTCTCTTCTTGAATTGTTTTACTGTTATAAAATCAACCTCTAGCTATACATTGTCCCCAGGATTCAATAAACTCTATGTAGGTTTTGTGCAGAGCTTACAAGAAGTTTACATGTTAGCGTGATGGTGTGCAGTGTGCGGCAGCACTCAATGCATATTAATGAGGTATGGTGCGCCTAAGCTAGGTTTTGTGGCTGGCAACAGTGTTGCCGGCTAGGAAACAATGTAAGCGAATGCAGATATCAATTCCTTGTTAAACGGAGCACCTACAGTCTGTGAATTTGTGCAGAATGTCACAGTGACCACCAGAGCTTTGCAGATGGCTGTGACTCTGTTAGTTCAACATACCTCCACAAAGGCCAGCATAATGCAGGGGCATTTAACCAGAAATAGTGATGTAATTGCCATAGATGTCGCATAGACATAGGGTCAA
Organism: Protopterus annectens; assembly: GCF_019279795.1. Lineage (NCBI taxonomy): Eukaryota > Metazoa > Chordata > Ceratodontiformes > Protopteridae > Protopterus > Protopterus annectens. Next base: position 468,716,615 of record NC_056749.1, on the reverse strand, counting down.
ATTAAACTGAAACATACCTGTCATCCTCTTTTAATGAGGTATGGGGACAAAGGCATACATACTAGGGGGGTAAAGGCGCAAAAATATGGACAGATATTTAATATTGCATTTCCAAACTTAGAAAGTTGATGGAATAAATAGGTTGTACATTAGGATGAACTGCCTGAAGAGCATGAAGTTTGAAACTCAAATGTCAGTCATCAGTTTTGACTTCACTCTGCAATGACATGCCAATGATTTGCCAGAAAACAAAAATCTAATGAGGAAAAGATGAGAGATATGAGACGAAATCTTGCCATTCTGCATCATTCAGGACAGTTGAGAGGTATGCAATCACATGCATGTCATACTGACTCACATCAGTGCAGAGATCATCTCAGTGATGGCGCAGAAAGCCACACATTGGATAAGGAAAACATCTGGACATTTGAGAGGTATGAATGTGAAGTATATAGTCCAAATGCACTACAGGACAGTGTGCCTAGAGTGGAGACTATTATGATGTCCCATTCCTGGCATTTTGTACTGAAGCTATGTTAATGATAGGGCATGGGGCTGCTATGGAAAATGATCACTCAGGGGAGGTGTGTGTATTAAATAGGGAAAGAAAGATGAATTGTAGGCATGATCGCAAGGAACGACGAAAGGTGAAACACCCTCATGTACAGCAGAGGAGGGCATGTCAATGGAAGATGGCTGTAGCAGCAGCAACACCAATCACATATCTATATGGTACAGTATAGACTATACATTAAAATATGTTGTCTATGACTGTAACACAAGGTAAAATAACAATGGGGAGGATGTCTATGTGAGATAAGCATCCTTACATAAATAATGCAGAGGGCATCTGTCAGGGATCTGATATACAATTGTGGTAGGACATGTATTGTGAAGCTGTGCAAACTGATGTGCCTGAATATGACTGTACTCTCAGCAGAGGTCTCCAGCAAGGTGATGACAGGTAAGGGATCATGGAAAAATATTACAAGAAACAACCACAATTTTGGACAATATCAGAATAACACAACCACTAATCCCATGCCTCTGGCATAATGTGATGTAGAGTGATAACAGATGTCTGCACACACACACTTGAACAATTATTATGATACATTCACACTCTGAGGGTAACTCACACCGTCCTGGCACTACAACATATGCAGAAGTATGGGCAATACAGGCTAGTTGCCTTCTGTGCACAACATAATATATATGGCACAAATCATACTGTCATGGAAGAGATGCATGCCATTAATGTTGTCATGTTGTTAACCAGAACAGGCAGCACACATGCATCTGGTGTAAAAACTTTATTGGTATTCTGCACCCTCAAACAGTCATGTATATTCCACAGAAAGAATACTTAGGTATGGACAATAAACTGTGTGACACTGGACTTTTACAAAAGTGGTGCACTTCAGTTACACATCACTGAAAGATATGTAGGGAGGTATATGAAAAAGGATGCACTGTATACAGTTAGTGATGTGATGAAGGCTGGGAACTGTGAAGTTATTATGGCCTCTGATGTGCATGTCCTTCACATACCCAGTAGTGTGTTACATTCAAGGGAGTAGTCAGCACTGTGACCACAAGCTGGTGGATGTACCACTTACCCTCTACCCCAGGACACAGGTCACATACCTGTTTGTCTAATTATAGGGTGTGATGTCCACATTATACTTTGGTGTGTTTGTTTCCTGATTCAAAAAATGCCTCCAAGTTTCTTGTCAATGCAGGTGTTGACATAGCTGTGGCAGCAGTTTTTGGTATGTGTTGATACTGTCTGTATTATACTAATATCACATCTGGAATTGTTGATTTCCCAGAAGCTGTGGTCCTTCAGGCAGCTGTTTGGACGTAGCATGTGTATGTCATCTGTGGTGTCCATCACTTAACTACTTGGCAGGAAGGGGACTACCGACCTGATCACTGGACGTGGGATATGTCACGTCACACATTTCAACATAGTGAGATGCCATGTATGTCATACATTGGTTTATAGGTTCATAGGTTCATAGGTTCATACTAGGCTATCTGCCCTAGGGCATTTATAAGCCTAGCCAGAATGTGTTTTTATTTTATTTTATTTTACATTTATTTTGCTATGCCCTTTTTCGAGGTTAGTATACTGTGCCTCTGTCTAACAGTGACGCAGAAGTGATACCCGGGGTAAACCTACGATCTCCCATCCACTCATCAAGATTCCTCTTGAAGAGAGTCAATGAGGGACTCTGCCTAACCTGGACTGGGATTTTATTCCAGAGTGAAGGGAGCCTCTGGGTTATGAATCTGTCCCTCCAGCATGTCCTATTTATTTCAGTGCTGAGGTTCAAGCCTCTTGAGTGCGTAGCTCGATGGGATTTGGATTTTCTGAGGTGCAGCATGTCCATTAATTCCAGGTTGGACATGGCTTTATACGTCAGGCACAGATCGCCACTGAACAGGTGGTATGCCACTGAGTAGAGCTGGAGTTTCTTTAACCGGGCAGCATATGGCATCTGTTTGAGCCCTTTGATCCTCTTGGTGAGGTACTTTTGGGGTCTTTCCAGTTGCTGCAGGTGTCTGTTAAGGTACATCCCAAAAGGGGCATTATACTCAATTATGGGCCTGATGAGGGATGAGTAAAGAGGCATGATGACCTCCCCTGATCTAGATGTGAATCCCTTCATGATTAGGTGGGCTATATAAAATGTTTTTCTAACCACTTTGGCCACGTGGTTGTCAAATGAGAGATTGCTATCAACTTGGGTCCCCAGGTCCCTAATTACTTCTTCTGTACTTAATGGATTACCACCTATGTGGTAATCTGTGGGCACTTTGTTTTTGCCAGAGGGGATGACCATACACTTTTTGGCATTTAGCTTGAGGCCTTGGCTCTGGCACCAGTTGTCTGTTTCTATGTGGCCCTTTTGGAGGATGCTTGTGTCGGCTGGAGAGTTGATTATGGCACCCAGTTTGCAGTCATCTGTGAACTTGGTCAGCCACAGTCCTTCCGTGTTGGCCTGTACCTCCGAGAAATATATACCGAACAAGAGAGGTCCCAGGACTGAGCCTTGTGGGACACCACTTGTAACTGGTTTGGAGTCTGACATGGCTCCAGCAATTCTAACCATGTGGGTTCTGTCCTTGAGCCAGTTTGCAATCCATCTAGTGACATAGGGGTTTATATTTAAGCTGGTGAGCTTATCTATAATGCCCGAGTGGGGTATTGTATCAAAGGCTTTGCGAGGTCCAGGTAGGCTGTGTGGACCACCTTCCCCTCGTCAATGGCCTTGGTGACTGTTTCAAACAAATCAACCAGGTTTAAGAGGCAGGATCTGCCCTTAACAAAGCTGAACTGGGTAGGATCCAGTGTCTGTAGGTCCCCAATATCTTTATTTATGAGGTCCATGATGATCCTTTCCATAGCTTTGCAGACCAAGCTAGTCAGGCTTATGGGGTGATAGTTTCCAGGATCCGTTGAGGCACCACCTTTATGGAGAGGGACCACTTTTGCTGAACGCCACTCTTTGGGCACATATCCTGTAGTAAGGCTGAGATTGAACAGTAGTTTTATGTTTGGGTTTAGCTCTTCTTGGAGTTCATGTAGGACGCATCCCGGGACACCGTCTGATCCCATTGATGCTGTGTTTTTGCTTTGGAGAGGGCGGCTCTTACCTGAGCATCTGAGATGTCAGGGGGGCAGCACTCTGCTGGGATAGATATTTGCCCTTTTGGTGGGAGAGGGGGAGAAGTTTGCGCTGAACCTGTCAGCTAGGATGTTGGCAATGTCTGTGGGTTTGGTGTATTTTTTGTCATTTTGGACTAATTCTGAGCATATCTGGGAATTACCACCCAGGTTCCTAACATAACTAAAGAAAGCCTTGTGATTATCCTTAGTGTCCTGTGCAATTTTTCTCTCGAAGCTGGCCTTAGACAATTTTATGAGTGCCCATAGTTTTTTGCTAATACTGATCAGTGATGCCTTCCCTTTTTGGGATTTTGCTCTACCATTTAGTAGCTTCCTCCTTCTATTGTATAGTTTGTTTATGGCTGGGGTCCACCAGACAGGACGTCTGCCTTTGGAGGATTGGGTCTTGGTTTTATTTGGGATCGCATGATCCATGCATTCCTGAAGGTGTTCATAGAATGCGTTTATAAAGGATTCTGCGGTCTGGGCCGTATTTTCCACAGGCCTGGGGGCTTTGAAGGATTCCACCTGAGTTTTGAGGAGTGTGAAATTTGCTTTTGAGAAGTTTTTCACTGTAGTTTTCTGGGCAGGGGGTGAGGTCGGGATGTGAATATCCAGTGAGATTAGTTTATGGTCTGATCTTACCAGTGAGGGATACACTTCTGGTCTGGAGCATAGAGTCCCCATGTTGGTGATGATCAGGTCCAGTATGTTTTCCCCTCTTGTGGGAGTGGTAACAAGTTGTTCCATAGCATTTGAGTTTATAAATTCTAGGAACCTTTGGGCTAGGGTGTTGGAGCTAGAGTAATGCTCCCAGTCTATGTTTGGGTAGTTGAAGTCGCCCAATATAATGGTGTTTGGAGAGACCTTCATATTTTCCAGTGTTCTCAGGAAGGCCGAGTGGGGTTCCTGGGTTTGGGAGGGTGGTCTGTAGCAGGCTATAAACTGGAAGGCAGTTTTACCCACTGTTAGTTGCACATGGATAGTCTCTGATGCTTCTTGCTTTGCCACCAACCTGGAGGTGTGGTATGTTTGATGAATATCGATACTCCCCCTCCTTTTGTGGTTCAGTCCAAGTTTTGGGGCCGAAAAGCATGGTATGAGGTATAACCTGGTAGTGCTGGGGTGCTCTCGGGAGCCCTGAACCAGGTTGCTGGTACTGCACAGATATCGATGTTCTCCATGCTGAGGAGAGTTTCGAGTGCGTGCATCTTGAGGTTTAGACTTCTGGCGTTGAGTAGCATTACTCTTAGTTTCTTATCCCTTGTGATACCTATGGAGGTGGGTTTGTCTTTTGAGCCTTGCCTAAAAAAGACACTATGGGGGTAGCAAGAGCCTTTGCCAATATCCGAAAGCCCAGGGGTGACAGGTGCAAGCCGTCCCTAGCGAAGCATCGTGGCTTGTCGAGCATATCATCCCAAGCTGACAGGCATTGGATCCCCTTTGAATGACACCAGTACTTAAGCCAATTGTTGAAATTGATCATCTTGTCTTCATATTGTGGCATCATTCTTGGTGAGGGTAAGATGCTACTCAAGGTCAGGGTCATACCGGCCTGGGCTACATGCTCAGAGAGCTCCTCTATGTCTCTTTTCATGTAGTCCAGGGAGGTACGTCTCAGGTCATTCACACCAGCATGGACAATGACTGAGTCATATTTGTATTTGCCTTGGAGTGACCTGAGTGCTTGTGTTATGTGGCGGATCCTAGCACCCGACAGGCTGCTCACCGTGACCCTCTCCTTCTTCAGCCTGGTGAGCGGGACGTCAGTGTGCTTGATGATAGAGTCACCTATTACAAGTGTATCAGGTGTGTTGTTTAGTCTTAATGGCTGTGACTGTTCGGCACACTGGCTTTGTGAGATATGTGTTGCACGTGTTTTGTTTTGGGGTAGCGGTTGCTTGGGTGTCTGCTTTGGAGGTCTCTGCTGCTTTGGCAGATCTTTATTAAGAGCCTCCGAGTATGTTTTTGTGTGATTATGTGTTTGGTTTGCTGTCGTGGTAGGTCTATGTGAGACTGGAATTGTAGTGAGTGTGGTTTCCTTCTCCTCCTGACTGGTTATGCCAGTACTGAGTTGAGAGAGCTTAGCCTCCAGTTTGGCTATATGGTTGCATCTCTCACATGTGTTGGAATTTGTTGGGAGGAGGAGAGGGTTGTCTGTGTACATGAGGCAGTTGTAACATTGCCTCAAGATTCCTTGATTCACCAGTTGGACCGGAGAGGAGATTGACAACTGACCTTTGGACATGCTAGAATAATATTGGGAATTCCTTTATAATTGAAAACAAGGGCCAGTGGGGAGTGAGGGTGTAGTGCTTTTAATTTTTAGTGCTGACATATAATTGCTTTAGTGAGCAAGTGCTAGGTAACTTAAGTGCAATGTGTTACAGGTAACTTAAATGCAAAAATGACAAACAGTAACTTTCTTTCAAGTGAAACAAGGAAATAAGTACAGTAAGCAATGCAGATATCACTAGTGATCCACAGAAGCACTGAGAAGCCGCGTATTAGGTGGAATTAGCGTTCCAGGGAAATAACAAGCAAACAAACAACAAGCATATAAACAAAGCTAGATTCAGCAGGCCTGGATCTAGACTATGCTACAGCAAACAAGGTGTACCAGTTTCAGTAAGATACAGTTCAAATATTCAGGCACTATAAACCTTTAACCAGAAATTCCCAGCTCAGAAGGGCAGAGTCCAGCCTCTTCTCCCACAAGAGTGCAGACCACGAATCTTCTTAATGTAAAATAACTGTCCTGAAGCCCAAGTGCTTAAACCAGAACGAATACACTTTAAGAATAACAGACACTGGGCTCTCAATCAGCAGTTCCCAACTTAGAAGGATGAAAGCTACCTGTCCTGCCACCACAGTGCATGCCACAAACCTTCCTAATGTAAAACAACTGGTCTGAAGCGCAAGTGCTTAATCCAAAAGACTTAGTATGATAGCTACACTTTAATCAAGTTACTACCAAGCAGTAATAAATACAATTGAATACTTTAGAGAATGCCTGGATTAGTGCTCAAGTTACACAAACAAAGCTAGATCCAGCAGGCCTGAATCCAGTCTATGCCACAGCAAACAAGGCGCACCAACTTCAGTAAGAAGCAGTTCAGATATGCATGCACTATAAGCCTTTAACCAGAAATTCCCAGCTCAGAAGGGCAGAGTCTAGCCTCTCCTCCCACAAGAGTGCAGACCACGAACCCTCTTAATGTAAAATAACAGGCCTGAAAGCCCAAGTGCTTAAACCAGAATTAATACACTTTTAGAATAACAGACACTGAGCCCTCAATCCGCATTTCCCAGCCTAGAAGGATATAAGCTACCTGTTCTGCCACTACAGTGCAGACCACAAACCCTCTCAGTGCAAAACAACTGGTCCGAAGCCCAAGTGTTTAAACCAAAAGGCTTAGAATGAGTTACACCAAGCAGTAATAAATACAATTTAGTACTTTTAAGATGATGCAAAAGTAAAATAAAGTAGGTAGAAACACAAGTACAGTAAAAGCAGATGAAAATTTTTTTTTCTGAACAAGTGCTGAGATCAAAGAAACAGATTTGAGTGCTGAAACTAGAAAACTGGCTAGTTATAAGAAAAAAACTAAGCTAGAAGGCTTCCTCCAACACAAAAGGGCTTGGGGTCTCAGAAGCCTACAAATAGTCTATACCACTTAACAGGAAAGGCAGGAAACAAGCTTAATTTTTTTTCTGTTTCCCAGATGCTCTCTTTGTACACAGTAGGAGTGCCTGAAATCAGAATATGATCTCACTGCACTCAGTTGAGTGAGCAAATGAGATGGGCCCAGAAGGAGTATCCAAACACAAATTTACAAGAGGGGCGGGCAGTTTCAAGGCCACTAAGATTAACACCAAAACAAAAACAGGGAGGGTGGGTGGGACTAACTGAAGAGCAGAGTCAAAACTTCCAGTTCAGTTAATATTCCTGCAACACAGTTAAAATCAATTTAAATACTGTATTTTTTGAAAAAAAAAAGTGCAGATAAAGGTACTTAAATTCTCTTATACATCCAGTTGAATACAGCTAGTTCTTAGCCGGCCAAAGCTGAGGTTTTAAGCAGAAAATATTTCACACTGTACCACTTAAATAGGCAAGGGCAGGAAATCAAAGAACGTGGCTACCCCCACACCTGTAATTACTAGCAAATAATAAAATTCAGCAAACACTGACTAACTTCCAGTTCAGTTAATATTCCTGCAACACAGTTAAAATCAATTTAAATACTGTATTTTTTTTTAAAAAAAAGTGCAGCTAAAGGTACTTAAATTCTCTTATACGTCCAGTTGAATACGGCTAGTTCTTAGCCGGCCAAAGCTGAGGTTTTTAAGCAGAAAATATTTCACACTGTACCACTTAAATAGGCAAGGACAGGAAAGCAAAGAATGTGGCTCCCCCACACCTGTAATTACTAGCAAATAATAAAATTCAGCAAACACTGACTAACTTCCAGTTCAGTTAATATTCCTGCAACACAGTTAAAATCAATTTAAATACTGTATTTTTTGAAAAAAAAGTGCAGATAAAGGTACTTAAATTCTCTTATACATCCACTTGAATACAGCTAGTTCTTAGCCGGCCAAAGCTGAGGTTTTAAGCAGAAAATATTTCACACTGTACCACTTAAATAGGCAAGGACAGGAAATCAAAGAATGTGGCTACCCCACACCTGTAATTACTAGCAAATAATAAAATTCAGCAAACACTGACTAACTTCCAGTTCAGTTAATATTCCTGCAACACAGTTAAAATCAATTTAAATACTGTATTTTTGAAAAAAAAAAAAGTGCAGATAAAGGTACTTAAATTCTCTTATACGTCCAGTTGAATACAGCTAGTTCTTAGCCGGCCAAAGCTGAGGTTTTTAAGCAGAAAATATTTCACACTGTACCACTTAAATAGGCAAGGACAGGAAATCAAAGAATGTGGCTACCCCCACACCTGTAATTACTAGCAAATAATAAAATTCAGCAAACACTGACTAACTTCCAGTTCAGTTAATATTCCTGCAACACAGTTAAAATCAATTTAAATACTGTATTTTTGAAAAAAAAAGTGCAGATAAAGGTACTTAAATTCTCTTATACATCAATACAGCTAGTTCTTAGCCGGCCAAAGCTGAGGTTTTTAAGCAGAAAATATTTCACACTGTACCACTTAAATAGGCAAGGACAGGAAATCAAAGAATGTGGCTACCCCCACACCTGTAATTACTAGCAAATAATAAAATTCAGCAAACACTGACTAACTTCCAGTTCAGTTAATATTCCTGCAACACAGTTAAAATCAATTTAAATACTGTATTTTTGAAAAAAAAGTGCAGATAAATGTACTTAAATTCTCTTATACGTCCAGTTGAATACAGCTAGTTCTTAGCAGGCCAAAGCTGAGGTTTTTAAGCAGAAAATATTTCACACTGTACCACTTAAATAGGCAAGGACAGGAAATCAAAGAATGTGGATACCCCCACACCTGTAATTACTAGCAAATACATTTGGTGATATAGCTTTTTATGGCCACATATGACAGTGTTGAATAGCTCAGTGTGGTTTGTGTCAAATGCCGTGACCTGTTAAAGTTCCACAAGATGATACTGTTATCATGCACACCCTCAGTGACTTCTCTGAGGACATCTATCACATGTAACAGACCTGATGTAGCATTAACTCACACAGGTCTGTTGCATACACCTGGAATATCTTTAGTGTACATGTAGAAAAGGTCCATGATGACATGTTGTTCTGCCTCACAGTCAAGGAGAGTCCGGATGCCTCTATACATGCATGCATGCATCAGGTGCTGTTCCCCCCAACTCTGGTGGATGCATGCTGATGTACACTCTTGAATGGGAACACAGGCCATGTGAAGTGTGTGTTAACTATGTATTCAACCATATCCGGAAGGTGTATGTGCTGAGTCACTCCACAGGTGATCTGTGATGTTGTCACATCCCATTGATTCTGTGTGATAGGCCTGGATGAAGGTAAGACAGTGCATACTGCCTATTGTGATCGGGCTTAGGGTTTTGAAACAATCACACACATTGGTATCATTGAGAAAAAACCCATGCTGGGGATTAAACCCTATGTCAGTTAATGGGTAACCAATTGTCTCACTGACAGGATAAATCAAGCGAAAGCTGGTGAATCATCCTGTACCAGAACAGCTGTCAACATCAACAAACCTCAGAGACCTGTGCTTGGCCCTTCATTGTTTGAACTGTATTTCTCGACAATTCAGGCTAAAGTATATCTCCTTTGGCTTACCAAGTTTGCTGATTCTTGTATATTGTATGCATTCACTGAGTCCACCAATGGTAATAACATAGTACAGGAGGAGCTAATACACACAAATGAATGATGACAAAGGCACATATTGTACAAATAAATACAGAACTGTGCGTTTGTAATGTTGTCCTTCTGAAAAGTGGAGTTCCATGTTAATCACAGCATTTAAACAGTCCTGGTATGCAGAAACCCAGTGATGCATGCATTGGGAACACATGTAGATAGCAATCTGAACGGTGACCACCAAGTGTCCACACTGCTATTGAAAGCCTATGTTGTGCACATCATAAGTCATGCCATCATACTGAGATCTTAGGACTGTATGACAGCACTGTAGTCAAACCTCATTGCAACACTAATAGATACTGCTGTTTTTGCATGTACCTCACTAGACAGATGTAGCAGATGGAGAGACCACAGGATTTTCTCAGCAAGATAACATGGGGCCTACAAACCATGCCATTATGTATGTGGCTAGATTAAAAGCCATGTCACTGTAATCTTTATTGTATAGGATGAGGTGACCTCTACCTGGCCTCCAGGCCAGTCTCTGACCCTGCCCTGGTGGGAGTACTACATATCCAAAAATGTGATATAGCTGATGACATCAGCAGTGTCTGTTGAGGAGAATATAACAGTGTCCCACATGCTGGTGTAAAATGCTCTCTGTAATGTTAAACAGGTCTCACACACACACACACACACACACACACACACACACACACACACACACACACACACACACACACACACACACACACATGCACACTGTTGATTGCAATGAGAATAGAACCCCTGCCTATCTAATTACACAGACTGCAGAACCCAGTACTTTACATATGCGCCATGGCACAAGTCTGATTTATACAGGAGTGCAGTTGAACTTGTAGTAGATGACATCCACAGGCCATTAGGGAGACGAGGGGTTGGGAGGCCTGCATGAAATGGATGTGTAGGCATGTGAAAGTATCAAAATACTGGCAATCCATATAATTGGAGAAGTAACTGTAGGGTAAACACTTCTGCTCTGCTGTCTAGACACACACACACACACACACACACACACACACACACCATGGTACAAGTCTGATTTATACAGGAGTGCAGGTGAACTTGGATGATATCACCAGGCCACATGGGGGGGGGTAGCAGGTTAGGTGGCCTGCATAGGCACATAGCTTCATAAGTTTATATGAGGCCACTAGCCTAATAGTACTAAAGTGTTCAGAAGCCTAGCTGTGTAAAAACACAAGTACCATTATTGAGCATAGTTTAATGGTCACTTTTAGCAGAGTTAGTTTGTGAGCAGTTCCAACTAGCCCTGTCCATGAGGGACATAGGTGCCAGCCCAAAACTGACTTTACAATCACTCAACCAGTACTCGAAGTTGCACTTGAACAGGGTCATTGATGAGCACTACTTCACATGCAGTGGGAACCTATTTTACAGAGGAGTGTGAATCACTGTGAGATATTATCTGTCTCCCCAACATGTTCTGTGTATGTCACAGGCTAGGTTGAGAACCCTGGGGCAAATTATTCTTGTCCCATTTGAAATGCAGATGTCCATCATTTCCTGAAGGGCAAGGTCTGAGACTGCTCTGCAGGGCAGGCATAGGTCACCTCTCAGCAGCCTGCAATGATACATAGTACAGTGACAGGTATGTCAGTCTTTCCATGTATGTCATGGTTGGAGGACTGGGATTTTCCCAGGCACAGCCCTGTGTTTTCTCCAATTGCTGCATGTGTCTGGTGAGGAAAAGACAAATGAGCATTGTACTCCATTATTGGTGAGATAAGTGTAGAGTACAGCAGCGGTATGACTACCCTGGTCTTTGATGTGATGGCCATATGTATGATTTGCACAATGCAGATAGTGTGTGTCACCACTAAGTGGAACATAGTGATGAAAGTGTAGATTGCTATCAGCATGTGTCCCCAAGTCTCTCAACACTGTGTTTGAGCTTGGGGGTGTTATGTGTATCATAATTAGGGGCATGTCATTGTATGCTTTAAGGTTCAGTCAAGGAGTTTGGCAACAATCATTAGTCTGTCAGTCCATTCTGTAATATGTTATCAACATTGTAGGACTCTGTAAGAGTGTATCCAGTTTAGTCATCTGCAAACTTGGAAAATCACAGGCCATCTACTGTTGCCTGTGCTTCAGGGAAGTATTTTCCAAACAGTTGAGGGCCCAGCACAGCTCTTTGTGGTATTCCACTGGTGAGTGGGCTAGTGGTGGAAGTGCAGTCCCCAACTTTGAGTGTGTGTGTTCTGTCATTGAACCAGTTGGCTATCCATCTAGTACTGTATAGCCTAATTCCCAGATGGGAGATCTTCACTATGACATGAATGGAGGATAGTGTCAAAGACCTTGGATAACTCAACGTAAGTGTTATGCCTGTTATCTCTCATCAAGGTCTTTGGGGTCAGTATTCAAGAAGTCCACAAAGGGTAATAAGCAACACTTATCCTTGGCAAAACTGAACTGGGTGGGGTCAAGTGTGTTAAAGGTCATCTATGTCCCTGTGGATATGGTCCATGCTGATTCCTGTACTAGCCTTGCAGATAAAGCATTTTAGGTGTATGAATCAGTAGTTGTAGTTCTGCATGTTACCAGATTGACATGCATTGCACAGCACACATTTGATATTATATTTTATAGTGTGGTTGACATATGTGTGGAAAACGTACTGAGACCCCAGGGTTTCAGTGCTTGGGTAGGCATGCACACACATGGATATATTGTAAATATGTGACATACTGTTAGATAGGACCCTCCATTTGTAATGTTTCCACATGTAATGTCATGTCATACAGAGGAAATGGGCGGTAAACAGCAACAATGCAACATAATGTGAACATTTCCATAATGTGGTGAGCAGTGGGTTTGCATGACTTTTAGCTAAGTGCATATTTTTTTGTGTATTGTGGTTTCCACATTACCCTAATGGTGTTGTTACAACAATAAAGAAGTTTGTTCCACTAGTTTGGTGCTGGCAGTCTTTTTGATTGATTCTATTTTTTACCAGATTAAAGGTGTTAAAATGGGGTAGATACGAAAGTGGTGAAATGGGGAGCAAGCAGGAGGAAGAATAAAGTCCAACAGTTAGTATTAAGTAGCAGGTGTATTTCAGAAACTCAAGTGACTCTGTGGCAGCACTTGTTAATGCAGAGATACATTCCTTTTTGGGGCCTGATGATATTGGGTTTGAATACAGCTGTATGTAATACTTTTAACTACTTTGCAATTACTGCTGCTGCACGTTAGTGTGTGGTGCACATCATTGTAAATGCATTAAAAAAAGAAGTGGAGGGGATAGGACAGTGTTGAAATAGGCAGCAATCAAGAGGAAGAACAAAGGGAAAGCAGGATAGGAATGTGCAGGAGGGAGGTAGGAAAGAACCATAGGTATCCATTTCTTTAACTGTGTAAAGTGAACATACATGCACAAAATTAACTGAATTTGGAGTGTTACCTCCAGAGAGAGGAGTGACCACAATACAATCATGTTTTATAGCCAGTTAGATGGAATCAAGTGTATCAAGAAACATGTATGCAAAATGGAGAGCTATGTATGGGATTTTTTTATTTGAGAAAAAAGAATTTTGGGGAAGGAATGTAGGTATGTCTGGGTCAGGTAAGTTGGCTAGGTGAAGAAGAAATTTGCAGACGAGACAAACAAGCCGAGACAGGGACAGTGAGAGATAGGTGGGGACATCCGGAACCCATAGTCATCAAGCTGGACTGTCATCACTGTCACCTCACTCCACCACTAGTGGAAGTACTTCACATCTCCTTCTCCTCCTACTTCCATGTAAAGTGAGGGAGAGCAGCCTCTCCAACTGACGTAGGCATGCATAAGCAGTGCAGTGCAGTGCACAACCTTATACACCATCCCTGGCATGTCGGTGTGGGTGATAAAATCAGCATGTCCATTACTGCTCCCGGAGGGTACCACAGGACCAGCCTTTGGGGCAGGGCTACCTGAAATTGCAGGGGCAGCAGAGGTCATGCTGCCGGGTTGGCTTCCAGATGTGCTGGGCAATGGTGCTGGAGCTAATGGAGGGGGGGGGGATCCTGTGGAGCAGGCCTACCCTGCCATGCTGTGGAGCATTTAGTGATGTGGTACAGATGGAAGACCTAGACACATTTTGACGACACGTAATAAAATAGAAAAAATAAATAAATACAAATAAAATTAAGAATAAAAGAGAGATGATGGTTTGGTTGAAAGAAGAGATAAGATTAGTACCTTCATATGACATACAAAGCATTAATACAATTATTTGACTGTATTATCTTAACCTTTACTTTTCAGGCTATGACCTTCCAAAAGACAACTATACTACAGATTTCAGCAAATACTCCTTGACATGTGCATTTATTGCACATATGCATGTTCCATTTATAAAGATTATAGTTTTCAACAGGGCATGTGTCTCACTAATACAGAGTTTTTACTTTGAAAATACAAGTTGCGTACAATTGAAGAATTAACAGTATTGTATAGTTTTGAAGTTTGGTCTTGGAACCCACTACCTCCGACTAAAGGTTAATATTGTACTCTTGGTTTGTGCTATAGACTAATGCATGCATACTTGCTTTTGCAGCTGAGATATGCATGTTCAGCTTGATACAACTCCATAAAATAACAAAAAAGCTATCTTTAACTTATAATGCTACAATAACATTACTGTTCTGCTGCACGCATGCCACGTGCTTCTTTCATCCTTGCCAGTTGTGCACCATTGGTTCTTACATAGACCTCCTGGTCCATGGCAGCTGTGGAAAAACTTGAACAGAATGCCATTATGAATACCAGTCTTGCCTGTGTTCAGCTTTTAAGTATTACAAGTACTCTCTGTAATTGATACTTACATGGTTGTGGGATGTCTGCAGTCCTAAATTCCTCGATCCAAGCACTGAGGGCATCCCTCTTCCTCTGCTGAAGGTCATCATAGTGATGCCTACATTGGTCACCAGTGCACAGGATACAGTTGGCACTGGTTACAGTCTGCCACTGTGGCAGCTCATGCAGGTCCTCCCTGCCTTCCTTTTGGACTTCTCCTTCCAGTGACGTTCCTAGCCTCCATCATGGATCACTGGAGAAGATGTCCACATTGCTAGCCTCACCCAGGGTTAGGCATGCCCATCCTCCCCAGCCATTCCACCAGTTGCCAGAGCCACTAATATCCTCTACCCTTGTAGCAGCTCATTAAGATCTTGGAGTGTTAATGTTTCATACTAGCTACCAGACCTAGTATATGGTGGAGGTTATAGTGGCATCTGGCGTCAAGTGTGAATGAGAAGTGGTACCATTGTCAACAATGGGTGAAGTAATGGCAAGAAATA